>NC_048223.1:74651339-74653522 GCF_002007445.2 Ailuropoda melanoleuca | reverse complement strand
CCCAGCTCCGGCGTGCGCGGCCCCGGCATCGGGCGCGCGCACGCTCCGGCCCGGGGGGCCTCACCGCCGGGCCCCCACGGCGCGTGCGCGCCGCCTGCTGGCTAAGCAGGGCCCGGCACCCGGGCGGGCCCTCGTCCGAGGGTGGGACCTACCCGCACCAGAGGGTCAGCAAGTTCTCCTTCCTGCTGCCTTTTATAAAAACCAACTTAATTAAGGTCTCATTTGGTCACTTCGAGCCCTCGAGAGAGAGTCACCCTGCCGAGCACTGCACGAACTGATCCAAAGCAACCACTCAAGATGGGTCTCTAGAGAGACCTTTGGGATTTTAATAGGTGACTCAGAGATTTGTCCCCTGCTCTTTCCTGGAGTTTTCCTGAAGGTCAATAATGCGTGAAGAAAAGCCACATGAAAACTCCCTATAATGGAATTACCCTCCCCATCCTTCCCTCCCCCACAAACATGAAGAACAGAGACCAGGTATTGGGCAAAAAATGTCACCAATATTACTTCTTATCATGAGCAATGTTGGGAAGCATCTAATACTCGAGTGAAAGCGTCCACCAGGCCCACGAATGTCACCCTTCATTCCCAGATGAAATAGCTAAATCTCAAATATGTTTTTCCTGACTTGCCCAGGACACTAATTCCGCAGTTACACGAAACTGACCAGTGATCAACATGCGTTATTTTTTCAACAGATTTAACAATGACACCTAGATGGAATCTTGAAATCTTAAAACTGACACTGATGAGGGTACCCAATTCCATCCCCTTGCAAATGGTGTGAGGACACTAACTTAGAGTGTCATCGCCTCCATGGGTACCCTCAACCAGTGCTCTCAGGATGACATCCCTTGTTAGCGCTGCTGCCCTCCTCTGCACACCCCTCAGCACTTCCCGACCTCCCAGCCAGAATGGTGAAGACCCTGAAAGACTCAAGCAGGTTATCTCTGGGCTTCCTTACCCTCAGCCCCACCCCCTCAGAAGTCCCAGACATCTCTGCCATTCGGAGCTCCTGAATCAGTCCCTGACACCCCCAGACCCTCACCCCTCTTGCTGCTGTCCCCCAGCAGACATCCTTTCTCAGTGCTGAAGGGTCAGAAAATGTGCTGGGGCCTCCAGCCAATGTATTCATCCAGAGTTACTTTGGGATTCCAGGCATGATCTCCCCACTCCCCACTTCCCACTTCCACCCTTTTGCTTTATTTCTTCTTCAGATCCTAGGATCTGCTCTCCCTAGTCTCCTTCTTAGCTGCTACCTCCCCTCCTTTCATGCACAATCTCTGTGCCCGCGGACTGAAAGACAGGACCCACCGGAGTCCTCCCTACACTTCGGCAGTACCACGTCCCTGCTCTTCACACGCAGCAGGCAGTCTCTTCACTGTCCCCGGATGAACCAACCAATTCAACCGTATTGACTAATCCTTCTTGTTGTGGACGAAATGTTTGTCTCCCCCCTCTCCAAAAGTCATAGGTTGAAGCCCTACGCCCCCAGTGTGACGATCGGGGCTCTGCAAAGTCATCAGGTTTTGAGGCATCATGAGGGCAGAGCTCCCCTAATAGGATTAGTGTCCTTACAAGGAAAGGAAGAGGCCAGAGCTCGCTCTCGCTCTCGCTCTGTCTCTCTCTCTCTCTCTGTCTCCACTCACGCACAAAGAGGAAGTCACGTGAACACACAATGACGTGGCCCCAGTTTGCAAGCCAGAAAGAGGACTCTCAGCAAAACCCAAACCTGTCAGCACCTTTATCTCGTATTATGTTATAACAGCCCGAGCTGACTAAGAAACTTACTCTGCCAAGACTTACGCTAGGTACCTTTACGTCCAAGGCTCTTTAGGTCCTAGCTTGCCCGGATCAGGTGACTCTCATCACCTCCCAGCTTGTAAATCAGGGCATCAAGGCCCAGAGAAGGTGAATGAACACTCCGAAGACACACAGAAGAGTGGGGTAGAGTTTAGATAGAAAGTTAAGGCTCCAGATTTTGTAGGGGGAACCTAAAGTATGCTGGTTGATTTATTAAACTCAAACAATGTTAAGAGGTAGGGGAGTCTTCCACTATTTGCCAGCTCAACCCCATAGTAAATGCATGAAGAAAACAAAGCCCAGAAAGGAACATGACTCTTGGCAGTTCCCGGCAGAGCCCAGAGTGTGTGTGTGTGTGTGTGTGTGTGTGTGTGTGTGTG
>NC_048223.1:74530279-74651035 GCF_002007445.2 Ailuropoda melanoleuca | reverse complement strand
TGGAAGGAGCCGAGATGCCCTTCAACAGATGACTGGATTAAGAAGCTGTGGTCCATATATACAATGGAATATTACTCAGCTATCAGAAAGAACGAATTCTCAACATTTGCTGCAACATGGAAGGCACTGGAGGAGATAATGCTAAGTGAAATAAGTCAAGCAGAGAAAGACAATTATCATATGATTTCTCTCATCTATGGAACATAGGAACTAGGATGATCAGTAGGGGAAGAAAGGGATAAAGAAAGGGGGGGTAATCAGAAGGGGGAATGAAACATGAGAGACTATGGACTACGAGAAACAAACTGAGGGCTTCAGAGGGGAGGGGGGTGGGGGAATGGGATAGACCCGTGATGGGTAGTAAGGAGGGCATGTATTGCATGGTGCACTGGGTGTTATACACAACTAATGGAGCATCGAACTTTACATCGGAATCCGGGGATGTACTGTATGGTGACTAACATAATATAATAAAAAATCATTAAAAAAAAAAAAGGGCAGCTATCCATGGCCAAGTTAGCAACACCCCTCCCCCCATCCAGGAGCACACACGCCCCTACTCTAAAAAGCAGGAACAAACATACTACCCACGCCCCCATTCCTGTCCCTGACACCTCCCCACCCAACTGGGGACCTTCTGTGGAGGCTCACCTCAAGACAGGGCAGATGTTCTTGCAGCGTCTGAGCCCCTTCTGGAAAGGAATGGCTCACAGGGAAGCCCCCTGCAGGACCTCTATTCTTGGAGCCTAAAATGCCCTCCCCACGGAGAGGTGGGAAACCAGCCACCAGCAGCAGGTTGGGACAACAGGCAGGACAGGCCTTGAGAAGGCGAGCTAAGGGCCAGCCAGATGTGGGGGCTCCTGACACAGGGAGCAGGTGCCTAGAGATTGCCCCCTGGGGTAGACAGCAAGGTGCACCGGGTCATTGTGGTACATGTCCCAGGTGCCAATTCAGCCAAAAGTCAGAGTGGCCAAACCCCCGAGAAACAAGAGTCATTTCCCAAGGAAGCCCGCTTTTCCTGCGGAAGCCACCCATGGCTGTCTGGGCTACAGGGTCACTGCTAGCAAAGCCTCAAAACCAGAGTGATTGCTTACCAGAAGCCAGATAAATACACCCGTCCTTGGGCAGAAGGAAACCAGCTGCGGCCCGTGGTGACAGACAGCTTTGGAGGCAGGCACACCGGCCTCTCCTCAGAGATCACTGCGTGGCCTCGGACGAGTCAGTCTCATGCTCTCAGCCTGGGCTTCCTTGGTTGTAAAACAAGGGGTAATAGCCTCTACCTGCGGGCAGACGTGGTACCNTGGTGACAGACAGCTTTGGAGGCAGGCACACCGGCCTCTCCTCAGAGATCACTGCGTGGCCTCGGACGAGTCAGTCTCATGCTCTCAGCCTGGGCTTCCTTGGTTGTAAAACAAGGGGTAATAGCCTCTACCTGCGGGCAGACGTGGTACCTCAGGAGACGGACACATGTACCCAACACAGGGCCAGGCCCACAGGAGCACTCCAGGGCAGTAGTCGAATCCGCTCCACGCGTGTCTGGGAGGAGTTCGGTAGGATTCCAGTCTATGTTCTGCGACCGGCTAAACCAAGCCCAGCGGCCTGACCTTTTGCTCTTGGTCTGGCTTCAGACCCCATCAGAAGCTGATCGTGACAGTTGGTCAGTCCTTCTAACATGACCCTTGCCCCATAGGGCACCCGAGGCCTTTTCAAGGCTTGTCCAAGAGCCTCAGATCTATGGTCCTCCTACACGTTTGTTGTTTATAGATCGGTACGTTTCAGACCAACCAGACCCAACACTCCGTTTATGCGAGTTACAAAATCTATTTGTTAAACACAGGGGGTATACCTACCTAGACATATAATTCTCTTACAAAGCAGCACAGTGTCCTACTTTAAAAGTGAAAGCCAGGATAATAAAATCATACAAGTGGGGCGCCTGGGGGGGCACAGCGGTTAAGCGCCTGCCTTCGGCTCAGGGCATGATCTGGCGTTCTGGGATCGAGCCCCACATCAGGCTCCTCCGCTATGAGCCTGCTTCTTCCTCTCCCACTCCCCCTGCTTGTGTTCCCTCTCTCACTGGCTGTCTCTATCTCTGTCAAATAAATAAATAAAATCTTTTTAAAAATAAATAAAAATAAAATAAAATCATACAAGAAGTTGGCAGATACATGAACTTACAATGGGTGGACTACGTTTTTAAGAGAAAACAATCATTATTTGAGTGTGGTTGTCACTTTTTCCTTTATAATTGACATTTGAAAAAAGGCTAAATCTGGATCTTGATATAATTAGGTGCGATCGTTATGAACTAGAGAGTTACGGCTGTGGACCAGGATGGAGATGTGGTCTTAGTGACTCGATTACTATGTAAGCAGCAGCATCCTGGGTGATGTGCTTTTGCCAAAATAGTGGATTAAGAGTTGTAAAGTTTCAAACAAGGTAAGGCAACTTACATGCCACTTTCCACATGGCAGCTGCACTCCAGAAAGCATGTATAATAAAACCATGTTTTTAAAGAAATGCTCTTCTTGTGTGAAAGTCAAATTGGGGGGTTGCCTGGTGACACAGTCAGTTAAGCATCCGACTCTTGGTTTCAGCTCAGGTCATGATCTCGGGGTCGGGATCTCAGTGTTGTGAGATCGAGCCCCGAGTAGTGGGCTCCATGCTCAGGGCAGAGTCTCCCTCTCCGTCAGTCCCACTCTCTCTCTCTGCTCTACCCCTTCCTCCCTCTAAAATAAATCTTTTTTTTTTTTAAAGAAAGTAAGTCAAATTTTTGGCTCATGCGACTATGATCTGGTTTTTTACCTACGTGAATGTTCTGGCAAGATGTTATTAAAAAAGTGTGCAGAACTCAGGGGCAAATTCTTCACTGTCAGGGGCTGCCCTTGCAATGTCTACAGGACAAGATCGCCAAATGCCAGGGGAACTAACCCCGTCGTGTGACAACCAACACTTTTCGAATTTTCAGGATGCGCCCTTGGGAGCCCAGCCGTCCCACTGAGACCTGCTACCGTGGATTGATGAAAGGAATGCCCTTGAGCAGGAGCCCATTTTTGTATCCACAGCTGAGTATTTGCCAAGCAGGAAGGGACTTGAGCACCAACCAGGCCCAGCCTTCCCAGTCAGCATCGCATGTCAGAATCTCCAGGAACCTTTCAAAGTCTGCAAGTCAGGGCTTTCCTGCAGACCCAGTGGATGAAGGGTGGGGCCCAGACATCTGTATTTTGAATGCACCCAGGTAAGAGCTGCTAAGTTCTATCCATTCTCATCCATTTCTCTGCCTTGGTCCCACAGCTAGTGGAGATGAAACCTAGAATTCTTGACATTCCAGCTCCAGAAGCCCAAGCTTAGGAACTGTAGTGAAATCTATGGTTTCTTGTGCCGGCTTTGGGATTCATGCACTGTATGGCCTTGGGTGAACCATTTACCCTCTCTGTGCCTCAATTTTTTTCCCTCAAAATTGAATAGGGAGGGGAAGTGGCTCTCCAACTCTGTCCGTCTAGAATTCCCTGTGCCTCACTTGGGTTATACTTCCCAGAAGCCTCTGTTTGGAAGCTCCACTTCTCCGTCCCCAGGTTCCCAAGAAAGGCCCTCAATCATGCAGTTATTTGGTTGGGGAAGGAGTTTGTCCCAGTCTTGCACTGAGAGTGAGAAGTGTGATCAGAATGCCCAGTGTTGACACAGATGGGATGCAATGAAGAGGTCCAGGTAACATAAATCCTGTGTAAACAGAGGACCAAGGGGGTAATTATGAGCCTTGGCCCCATGGTTACTCTTTGCCTGGCCCTGCAGAACCAGTTCCCAGGCTGACTCACTCAGAGGAGCTATGGACGTATCCTGAGCTCAGGGGTCAGGGGAGGAGGAGAGAGCATCCATCTCCACAAGCAGCTGAAAACCTTGGCCTTTAAAAAAGGAGTTAAAGTCATTTTCTCTAGTAGGTTTTATAAAAACTAAGGGCAGTCATTCTCCACGGTCAGGGGAGTTGACCTGGCTGAGGGATCAAGGACAGCTTCAGCTGAGCACAGAGGATGAACAGGAGTTAACCAGACAGAGAGGAGCAGGCAGAGTGTTCTGGCTGAGGGCACTGTATGTGCCAAGGCCCAGTGGCAGGTGCAGAAAGAGGCACAGTTCAGTGGAGATAGTTGTGCAGGGCAGGTGCACAGATGCACGTGCCTTCAAGGGCCCAAGCAGCTGATATGACTGCCTCAGTCACATTCATTATTTCATTCATTTGTTCATTCGTTCATTCATTCATTCATTCATTCATTCATTCATTCATTCATTCAATGCTAGGTTGCAGTATCCCGGGCAGGGGATGTATCATTGAACAAAACAAAGATCCCTTCCCTAGTACAATTTGCACTCTAGTGGAAGGAGTCAGGCAAGTAAACACAATAAGTAAACTATATGGTGGGCTAGAAAGTGCCAAGGACTATGGAAAAAAAGCTGAGTATGGGAAATAGAAGGTGTGGGGCTTGGGGCAGGGTGTCATGGGTGCTGTAATTACGAGTAGAATGGTACAGTAGGCCCAGCATTTCAATTTTTCAAGAAAAGTTATAAATCCAGACTTTTTGGTAAAATCTTATAATGTTAACATTGTGATATTCTAGAAGCCTGCTAAAATCAACGGTTACTCTCTTCTCTTTCCTAGGGCTACTTTAGTGCTTTATGTCAACAATGCAAATACTTTCAGCACTCCAAGAGACAGAACCCACTCAAAGGCCTTGTCACTGCCCCAAAGAAGCAACATTCAGAGACTACCAATGAGAGCTTTTCCTTTTTTTCAGAAGTCCAAGCTATTCTAAACTCCCTTTTCCTTGGGGCAGACACAGAGGAGCTGCCTACAGCCCGCCTCTTGCCCAAGCTGTGTTGGGCACACAGTCCCTCCAGAGGGTATTGATGCGCTATGCCGACGTGCAAGCACACTCCTGATCTCCTCTAGGCACCGGGAGACAAATGCAACATACAGATCACTCTTTATTCTTAGCAGCAGGAAACAGCAAGCCAGCATGAAATCTGGACCAAAAGAGCTCAAAAATGTTGTAGGACTATGTTGTTTTCTTGTCGCAATTTCCATAATTCATCTTGTGACCATGATGTAACTTACTGAATCGCCCCTGTTTGTTAATTTCATCTCCCCCACCCCACCCCCCACCGCCCACTTACCCCCAAGAGAAAGAAAAAAAAATCCGTAGTTGTATGGTGATTGTCAAGAGATTGAAAAGGTCATAAAGGGGAATGTGACCAAGGAACTCCCAGAACTTTGGGCGACTTATTCAATTGTTTTGACGTTTTGCCTCTTAATTGAAATACACCCTATGTACAGATAAGTCCACGAATCAAAGACTAAGGTTTGATGAATCTTCAGGGAGTGAGCATCAGTGTTCAGAGACCACATCAAAACACAGAACATTTCTGGGTGCGTGGCCAGCTCAGTTGGTGGAGTATGATCTCAGGGTTGTGAGTTGGAGCCCCAAGATGGGTGTACAGATTACTTAAAAATAAAATCTTAGAGAAAAAGAAGGAAAGAAAGAAAGAAGAAAGGAAAGAAAAAAAGAAAGGGAGAGAGAAAGAGAGAGAGAGAGGGAGAAAGAAAGAAAGAAAGAAAGAAAGAAAGAAAGAAAGAAAGAAAGAAAGGGCCAATACAATTTTTTTTTTAAATAAAAGCAACGGAGGCTGGCTGCAAATGTTTAGCTTCCTGCCGGAGACCGCAGGGCCCTGTAGGATATAATATTTTGATCTTTATCCAAGTATCAGCAAGAAGCCATTGAAGTCATTTTCATCAGGGGGCTGATTATATCACTTTTGGGTCTTCAGACAATCCCCCTACTACTAAGGACAATGGTTAGATGCAGGTCCAAATGGGCAGACTAGTCACAAGGCTTTCGCATTCATCTAGATGAAGAGTGGAGATAGCTGGCTCTAGGGAGGAACAAAGGCATCAGCTGAGAAGACGGGTGTCTGGACAGCTGAGGTCATTCTGGAGTAGGGTGGGCCCCTAAACTAATATAACTGGGGTCCTTCAAAGAGGGGAGATTTGCACACAGACACGCACACAGGGAGAATGCCCTGAGAAGATAAAGATGGAGGTTGAGATGATGCCTTCCCAAGCCAAAGAACACCAAAGATGGCCTCTAGGGGAGAAGCATGGGACAGATTCTTCCTCACGACACTCAGAAGGAATCAGTCCTATGGACAGCTTGATCTCAGGTTTCTAGTCTCCAGAACTGTGAGACAATGCATTTCTGTCGTTCAAGCCACCCAGGTTACGGTCTTTTGTTACAGCAGCCCCGGCAAATTCATACATTGAGATCGCCAAACTCACTCCAACCTTCAGTGGGTTGACACAGGAGGAATGGGAGGGGCAGTGTGAACTGTCCATTCCTAGTAGCCTTGTGTCCCCTCTGAGCCAGGTGTCAGAGCAATGATTGGAGTGGGGGAGAGCCCCCAGAAGCCCCGGGGTCCAGGGCTAATCCTGAAGCTAATCCTTGAGGTGACCATTACATTTAGTTTTGGACCTGCCACCTAGGAATATTGCAGGCACCACTGCAAAGGAAACCACTCGTCCAGACATAGTCCAACTATGTCTATCCATTTTTCATGTATTTCAAGAACTGCAAATATATAAACTCTTTCCATTGGCTTCCCATTCAAACATCTAACTCAAGGCTCCCTGGTTATTGCATCATTGTCTACCCAATTAAATTCATTTCATTCGAAGATTCTTACAAGTTTCTCCAATACACAAATTGTTCCCCTCCTTTAAAGCAAGTTGTTTATAGCTAGTAGGCCTACTCCCCACCTGAGCTATCCCCCTCCAGGGAAGCCTTACAAAGTTCCTAGTTGGAAACAGAAGGCCCTGAGGGGATTGCCCAATGTTGTCTCAGGACACAACCTTACAACCATAAAAACAAATCAACACTGAGGCCTATTGGCAGTTACAGGATATGCACGAACAAGGGTCAGCAGAGGCTCCCTGGGCCATACCCCAGGCTCTGTGGAAAGCACTTAGCTGGTAAGTCTTCCACAAATGGCAACCCGCAGCAATAATCATCTTTCAACAGATGTACCGATCTATCTGGGAATTAGATTTCATCTGGAGAAGATAACCTCTGAGGGAAGACGCCATACAAAGTTCAGTTAACAGAATGCTTTTCTTAAACTTGGCCCACAAGACCCCTTAGGATCAGCTTCTGCCTCTCTCTGCCTTCCTCTTCCCCATTTCTACCTCACACTGGGACCTTATTTCCCAGGCATAGAACGACTATAGTCGACTATAGTTTATCATTCAATATGAGATGCTTTGAGATGGACAACATACCCAATTTTCTGGGACAACAGGTGTCAACTGGGCTGTTTTACCCAATCTGGGACTTCTGGTCTCCTTAGCCATGTTCCTGTAACATGCCATGGGCTCTTGAATCCCCTGACTTTTGCATGCACTCTCCTCTTCTGGTCTACTTGGAGCACATTCTATAACCCACTCTCCTGTGGAGCTTTCCCCCAGACTCCTAGGTGGGCTTGGGCTCTCATTCCCCTGTGTCTTCGCTGTCCCCAGCACGTACCACATTCTGTCTTCATTTCCCACAAGACCTGTAACCTCTTGAGGACAGGTATTATATATTTTCATCTTTGTGTCCTCTAGTCTATTCTATGTTGTAGGTATTCAACATGTGTCTAATCAATGATTTTATAATTAGCTTGGAGAAATGGTCGGTGTCCCCTAACTTCAATTGTCTGAAGAGTCGTGATCACAAAGGGGACCTAGACTTGACTTATGAGACCATAAGGGAAGAACAACAATACTAACTAGAAGCCTCAAGGAGATAATTTCAGCTCAATATTAAGAAGAACTTTCTAGCCAACAGGACGACACAAAATCAGCAGGCAGCTTTGAACAGTAGAGAGCTCCCTGCCACTAGGGCTGTTTTGTTGACAAATACTAACATATACTTGGTAGGAATTTTGAGGTAAGGATTCGGGCATGTAGTGGGTGAATGGCCTGGATAACTACCTTATACTCTATGATTCATCCATTTATTCATTCATTCAACGAATATTTACTGGGCACCAGTCATTGCACCAGGAGCTCAAGGAATTAGCAC
Organism: Ailuropoda melanoleuca; assembly: GCF_002007445.2. Taxonomy (NCBI): domain Eukaryota; kingdom Metazoa; phylum Chordata; class Mammalia; order Carnivora; family Ursidae; genus Ailuropoda; species Ailuropoda melanoleuca. Next base: position 74,642,930 of record NC_048223.1, on the reverse strand, counting down.
AGAACAAACACACCCACATAACCTCCACGCAGCACGAGAGCCTATGTTGGCTGACGCACAAGGTAGACTTGGCCTCCGACCTGTTGGAGCTTACAGTTTGCGGAGAGATACATGCAATCGTATGGATTACGGGATGTCCAAAGATAGTGTGAGGGGACAGTGAGGGGTGGGAGTCGGAGAGATGTTTAACTTGAGCAAGAATGCATGTAGGAAGCTTATGTGGTCCCATGACCTTAGATCTTTCTAGAGAGCTCAGGCTTCTTCTCTCTTCCATGATGCCTGCTCTTCCAGTTGGGTGACCTTCCTGAATGCTGGCTTAGACCAGTCTCTACCTGTCCGTTCCAGAGCTCTGAGTTCTGCTCAGCTGACAGGTAACCAGGTAACTTTGATCATCCCAGGGGAGCCACATGTGGTCTTTAGTCATGCCCTTTCTTTCCTTGCCTCTTCTCTAAAAGACCACCCGAAGGCTAGTCACACCAACTTTGGGAAATAGAGGCACCAGCAACACCATGGCAGGCGAACCCCCAGAGCCTGGCAGACGCTCCACTTTCAGAGCAGCCATCAAAGCACCCAGTGCACTGGCCACAATCCAGAACTCCGTGTCCAAAGCAGAAAAGACATAGCAGGTGAGCCAAGAGGCATGTGATCACAGGACTTTCTCCTGCCCTGGTGGGGGACAGCGCTAGGATAACACAGCAGCTATTCATGAAATGTTTGCGTGATTTGGGTAAACAATAGGAATTTTTTTAAATGCCATGCCTGAAGCCTTTGCTATGGGCCAGGCACTGTGCCGGGTGATTATATATGTGTTATCTTACTTAAGCATCAAATAGCCCCATAGGGGAAGAATTATTATTCTTACTTTACAGAAGGAGACACTGAAGCCTAGAAATTGTCAAAACTTACCTGAGATCACATAGCTAGGGAATGGCAGGCCTAAGGGTCTCCAGAGCCTGCGCTTCTGGCCTCTGTTGTGTTGACCTTACATGGGGATAAATGAAAACCCAACGAAGGAGAATGGGTCAAAATGAGCTCTCCCATGTGTACTCCAAAGTAGGGAGTAAGCCCTCAGCAAAATAGCAGTTGAGCAGGAGAGGGACCTAAAACTGAGTTCACAGCATACGCAAAGTCAAAGAAAAATAATGTGTTACAAAGAGATAGTGTCTCTAATATATAAATGCATATATTCATGTAAGAAGGACTAACAAACAAACAAAAAGTGGATAAAAGATACGAACAGAAATAGCAAGAAATACACTCAAGTAGCCCTTAAGCATAGGAAAAGATGCTCAATCTGACTGAAGAAATGCAAATTAAAGTCAAATTAAGGTAGCATTGATCTCCTACAAACTGGAAGAACATGGGGGATGCAGCTATGATGGCCTTAAATGTAGAATATATTTGAAAAGAAGGAAGCGGAAAGTCAACGACTTAAGAATCCCTATCAAGAAATTTTAAAAAGAACACAAACTAGACCCAAAGGAAGTGGAAGAAATTAAATAACGAGGACCAAAAACCTAAACATTGGTTCTTTGAGAAAAAAACTGACCAAAATAATAATAATAATAATAATAATAATAATAACCCTTGGCAGGATTGATAGAGGAAGAGAGAGAGAGAGAGAGAACGAGAACAAATCCAGTCCAATATCTGGAATAAAAACAATGGGTATCACTATAGTTCCTGAAACAATACAAAGATATGACCTATGCTATCAGCTTGAAAATGTCGACGTTCTGAAGAAATTCCTCAAAAAACACAAAGACGCCAATACCAAAATGACGGTGATGTTAGAATTACCCGAGGAAGATTTTATAGCAGCCAATGATAAAAAAAAGTTCCAATGAGCAATTAGAAACACACTCAAAATAAGTGAGGGAAAAAATAGAAAGTTTTAGCAAAGAAATAGAAAGCTATAAAGAACAAAATGGAAATTTTACGACTTTTAGAAATAATTGCAATACCTGGAACTCAGGATGTCTCTGATCATTAATTTCCCCAACTCCAGGATTAAGTGACATAACATATCTAAAAGGATTAGCACAATGCCTGGCACATAGCAAGCGCTCCCCAAAATTTTACGCTGGTCCTCTTATAATTGAGACATCCAAGCAAGAGGACAGAACTCCGAAGCATTTCCAGGCAGTCAGGCTCTCCTACCTTGGACGCTCCATAAAGAAGATGTCAGAAGGGTATGCTTATCGATGCTTAACAATTATGTTATCAACCTTCCAAACTAGTGTTGAAGGTATTCAACCTGAGGTACTCCCTTCACCCCCAGAGCTGCAATCTGCATGCAGACCCCGTGTTGGGTTCTGGAGAATACAACGGAAAGGAGAAGAGGTACAGTCAGAAGGGGAAGATGGGCTTTAGTTTCAGCTGCATCAGCTCTCATAGTGGGAAACCCCCCAAGTGTGCTGGAAGCAACAGGGAGGGACTGGGCAGGAAGGAAGAAAGCTTTCTCTTCTTTCAAACACAGTATTGTTTATCATAATAGCAGCCAGGATTCCCAGAAGCATGGAAGAGGGATCTTGCCCTCATTCCTGCAGAGACAGGCCCAGGAAAAGCTACTCGTACATGGAGACCATTCTGACATGTTCGGATGGAGAAGCATTTGGGGCAAGGCCAAGATCAAGCACCACTCCACAATGGGTCGTTACCACCGTTTGACTCCCACCCTCAGCTGGGACAGGCAGAACTTTTGAAGGAGTTGGGTTTGCCTCTAGCTTTCCTTCTTCCTTTTCTTCCTTCCTAGCAGAAGACACAGCATCAAGCCCTCTCCCTTAGTTTACAGAACCAGTTTGCACCCCTCACAGTGCCTGATCTCATCACACCCTGTGCACTAAGGGATATCCTCACTTCAGTTCACGGGTGTCCAAGTTGAGCCTCAGAGCAATCAAGTGAATTACCCAAGGGAATTCTCAGACTAAGGACTCATCCCACCTATATACCTATATATAGTATACAATCCTACCTCCATCAGGACACCAATATTAATGAACATTTTTATTACCATTTTTGAGCATCTTGCGCGTGCCACATGAAAGACTGGGTACCTCCCATCCCTGAGCTCATTTGTCCTTCAGAAGGACACCAGGCGTACAGGAGGTTGCCCCGTCTTACAGGCTCAGAGGAGGCAACAATGGTAGGAGATCGTACTTAGTGCCTGGTACTGTTCTAAACATTTCAACATGCATTAAGTCACTCTGTCTTCCCAGCAATCCCGTAAGAGTAAGTGTAAGTAGCATGTCCATTTCCGAGATACGATAACTGAAGATCAGAGACATCAGGTAATCTGAGGACACACAGCTCAGACGTAGCAGAACTGGTGTTCAAACTGAGCCTTCTTACCACTGTTCCATGTCTCTGGCAGCACGGGTGACTTCCCAAGATGGCACATCTAGGAAGTGTCCGAATCAGATTGAAACCCCATGCCCAACTGAAAACCAGGGTCTGCTCAGAGTAGGTCCGGAGGGAGGCTCTGGGTCCTTAGGGCAGCCTCCTTCTCTCCAGCTAAGAAACAGCTGTCTGCAGGGGCGCCTGGGTGGCACAGCAGTCAAGCGTCTGCCTTCGGCTCAGGGCGTGATCCCGGTGTTGTGGGATCGAGCCCCACATCAGGCTCCTCCGCTATGAGCCTGCTTCTTCCTCTCCCACTCCCCCTGCTTGTGTTCCCTCTCTCGCTGGCTGTCTCTATCTCTGTCGAATAAATAAATAAAATCTTTAAAAAAAAAAAAAAAGGAAAGAAAAAAAGAAACAGCTGTCTGCAAATCCATCCCCAGAAACAGGACGTGTGGAGACAGAGCCCTCTATGGGGGCATCAGACCCAGTCGGGCTGACAAAGCTGGGACCCAGCTCCCTCAACCTTCTCTGCCAGTTTTTCTCTCTCTGCCTGCCACTTGCTGGCCAAAACCGGCCCCAGACTCTCATTGTCTCCTTTGGCTCCCGCTGAAAATGCCAAGTGCCAGGTGGAGAGGGAACTTGCAGGGAACCTGGAGGGGTCAGAGGAGCTGGGGGGTGGCGAGGAGAGGGGTGCTGGGGAGTGGTTCTGGAGTTGTGGGGAAGGGGTTGCCTAGAAACCACTGGCTCACGTGGTCACAAAGCCGACAGGCTTGCCCACAGAGCCAGCCAGCCTTCCTGTTGCTGTGTCCTCTTGCTCCTTCCTGCCCAGGCAGCAGGGGCTTCTCATACACATACTGTAACAGGCACTCGCCTCGGTGAGTCCATGAACCTCTCCCAGGGTGGAAAAGGACACTGGAGCCAGACGGGGCCAGGGGAGGGCCCCCGGAGGCCGAGACGGGGAAAGGGAAGTTCTGTCTCAAGATTTGTGAGCGTTCAGACCCCTTGTGTCCATCTGGTTGGGGGCCAGGCAGAGAGGGAAGTGAGGACGGAGTCAGACACAGTGGGTCCCGGCCTGTCCCGCTCTGGAAAAGACAGGTCTGGCTCAGTCCCCGTTGACCCCTACCACAGCTGTGGGTTGTGACCCATTTGTGGTTTATGAAATCAACTTAATGGGTCACATCTAACATTTACAAAGTGAAAACAAAAAGCAGGATGGAAATAGCGCCGTGCATCCCATGTGGCAAGGGTACGGCTTGCTTTAGGGTGTTCTCGCTTCAGTTTCACACACACAGAAGTGTGTGCACACACGTGTGTGAATCATGATCTAGGAAGGAGTGTCTTAGTATGATCACAGTCAAAAGCATTTGAAAGTCTTTGTTCTAACAAGTACTTTTTCCTGTAGGCAGATGGGTTTGGGCTTCCAAATGGCCTGTCCTCAAGCCTGCGGCATGTGAGTGCTCTAGACCCAGCCCCCGGCATCAAGGATGTCCAGAGCTTCCTTCAAAGGAAGTTCTGCCACCTGTTTTTCTCTTTAGAGAAGAGATCAGGAGACTTCAAGTCAGGATGTCTGAGTCCTGGCTTCATGACCTCAAGGCTCCCCTTCCCCAATCTCAAGTGGTGCTTGAGTGGCTGGCCCTGTGGATTTCTGGGGTCCTTTGCAGATTTTGTGACTGAGAGTTCATTTTCAGAATGCACTGACTTCCTGTCCCAACCCCAGCCCCTGCACTTTGGAGAGATATAGACAGATCCATAGATCTATATATGTATGTGTATGTGTACTTGTATGTGTACATGTATGTGTATATGTATGTGTGCATGTGTGTGTGTATATACGTGAATGTGTGTGCATATGTGTACGTGTGTGTATGTGCACACGTGTGTGGGTGGGTGTGCGCATAAATGTACATGTATGTGTGTATGTGTACACACGTGTGGGTGTGTGCGTATGTGTGCATGTATGTGTGTACACATGTGTGTGTGGGTGCATATGTGTGCATGTGTGTGTGTGTGCACGTGTGTGGGTGTGTGTGCATATGTGTACATGTATGTGTATGTGTGCACGTGTGTGGGTGTGCATATCTATATATCTACAGCTATATTCAGGTCTGTAGATTTAGACCAATCACAATTCTTGACTTTGACACCTGTCATCTTTCATTCACTTCACTGAATTAGTTTATTTCATTTTGTAATGAGCACCAGCAAATGCACCTCTCAAACCAAGAACTTGAATACCACCACTAACCCATCTCACCTGCTCCCTTCCCATCGGATCCCCCCTCCCTGACTTCCCTCAGAAGTAACCGCTGAATTTTGTGTTTAGCATTTTCTTGCTTTTCCCCCCTTATTTTATCACATCTATGATAATTTGGCTAGCCTTTGAACTTTACTTTTAAAAAGGAATCTCAGGCTACATGGTCTTCTGGGACTGCTTTCCTTGACCTCACACCGTGTCTGTGAGATTCGTCCATGTTGGTCTGCGTAGCCGTGGTTCATTTCCATCGCAATACGACGCTCAGTTGCCCACATGTAGCACAGCTCATTTACCCATCCCCAATGCCCTGGGATGTCGCCAGGTGTGGGCTAATTTAAACAATGTTAGTCTGAACATTCTTACCAACAGTCCCAGTGGTGCAACTGCAAGAACTTCCCTTGGGTGTCTGTCGGGGAGAGGAACCGCCGAGCGCAATCGCATGCAAACGTTCAATTTTACAAGACAGTGCCAATTTTTCTCCCCCAAGTGTCTGCTGCAGCTTACACTCCCACCGCCAGTGTATGAGATTTCCTGTGATCCATCTTCAACACTAGTGTTAGCTGCACTGGCCTTCATTCTGTTAGGAAGTCTAAATGGCTACGGAAGTGAAGAGCCAGTTGGCTGAACACCCGCTCATGAGGTAAGACCCCTCGTGTGCCCCCTGCTGCTGGCCGAGGGGGTGGGGGGGGCAGGGAAGGGTGGGAGACAAAGGTGGGCCTGGGGGAACCCAACAGCCCTCAGCCAGGCCCCCCGGTGGGTTCTCGGGCCTGAGTTAGCCCAGGCCACAAACTGGGTCCCTCCCTGGAGGAAGAGGACGTGGTGGCAGGGGGCAGAAGCCCCTAGGGCTAGCATTCCTGGGCTTTTTAAGGGGTGACTTCCTCTGGCAGTTGGGGTAGGGGAGGCCAGGTAACTGCAACTTTCAGAGAAGGTTTGCTTTATTTCTTTAAGTCCCAGATCCCTTAGAGGCCAATGGAGGACGGCACAGAAAACTCGGGGGCCTGGTCAGCGCAATCCTCAGAGGGCCCCGGGGCAGAGCACCTTGCTTAGCATATCCAGAGTGCGCCTCTTCTCCAGGGGGCCTCCCTTCAGCCAGGGCAAGCGGGAGAAGGGAGTGCAGACAGCACGCAGGCAGGTGGTCCCCCCAGGCCCCAGGCGGGGATCACCCCACCTTTGGATCCTTGCCGGACTGACCTCGAGCTCCTCCTCCAGAGGCAGGGCCCCGCATCCTCGGGAGAGGGCAGGGGTGCAGGGAGGAGTACAGACAACCCAAGAAGCTTGTCTCCAGCGCAGCAGGGCTTGACGCGTCCCTGCAGCGTTGCAACTCTGAATGCTGCCCCATCAGTTCGGCATCTCCCGGGAGGGGCCCCCACGGGAAAAAGGACATGCTGGAGCCATCTGGCCTCCGTGCTCCAGCTTTGGCCTCTGGACGCTGAGTCTGGGCCAAGACTGCCTGGGGGGCACGGGGGCCGGGGGGACCGCCTATAGCTGGCTTCTCCTGGGCTGCCAACAGTCGGCTTGGGGAGAGGCCCTTGCTGTGTCTGTCTGTGTATATAAGGTGCCTTTGCTGCAACCCAGGTATTTGGATGAGTCGGTGGGTCTATGGCTTCCTTTTTCTGGCTCAAGAGAGGGTTTCTAGGAAAAATCGGAGGTCTTGGGAGATTCCGTTGGAGTTCTCTCAAATAGATCCTAGCTCCCTGCTAAGGCATCTTAGGAAGGCAGAAGGCTCCCTGGGACTGGATTGTACCAGTTGGGAGAGGACCCCAGGGGAGGCCCAGCTTTGGGTGCCATGGGGGGTGGAAGTGAAATCCTGGAAACCGATTTCAGAGTCTCGGGAATAGACTCCAGATAAAGCAGCTAGTTCGGAGCCTGGTGGGCACTGCAGCCAGGAGGCTCCATTAGCTTCTCCTTGACCTTTTCCTTCAGTCCAAGGGCTGAGCTGAAGCCTGAAAAGAAGTCAGGGCACAGGCCAAGGAGCCACGGGGACAGCGGGGCACAGAAAGAACTGATGATCCCAGGGATCGTGGATTTCCAGCTGATCGAAACAGCACTGAGGACCCCCAAGCCCCAAACCCCTGGGACCTACCGCTTTGGCCGCCTCAGCCACCACTCCTTCTTCTCCCGACACCACCCTCAACCACAACGCGTGACCCACATCCAAGGTAGGTCCGGGGTAGGTAGGGGCCCTGCTGGAGGCGGTGGGGCCACCTTGAAAACTGGAAAGGAAGGACCCAGCCCCTGTTCCCGGGCTGAGACCCAGAGAGGAGGGGGTTTGGTCAGGGTCAGAGAGCTGCTTGGCCACTTGCAAGCACTTGGTCAAGCGAAGACTTGACCTGGGGGATCAGGCTCCAAGGCAGACTGTGGCCCTAGACGATGGCCCTCATTGCCAATCCTCCCATTTTACAAATCAGAGAAAGGGATGAACGTTCTGCCCCAGAACTATACTCTGTTCTCAAACTCGGGCCAATTCATCCACTTCGCCATCCATCCATCAAATATCTATTGAGTGTGAACTACGGGTCAGGCACGTTTTTAGGCACTAGAGATATGACAGTGAGTAAGACAGACCCTGGCCTCATGGGGCTGACTCTGGTGGGAAGTGCCAAACTTCTAGAGGGGAGGAGACCTCATCAACAGCATGGCATTTGCACAAAGAACTAAAGGAGAGAAGGCATGAACCATGTGGATATTGGGGGAAAGAATGTCTCAGGCAGAGGAAACAGCAAGTACAAAGGCCCTGAGGCAAAAAAGCCTAAAGCGAGGGCCAGAGCAGGATGGAAGAGGGGTTGGGAATTTGGTGGGGACCTGGGAGATGTGAGACTCCGCATACCTTTCAGGCTTTGAGGGTAGAAGTGCAGGTAGGCAGCTGGGCCTGGAGTCCAGGCAAGAGATGCCGATGTGGCCACCGTTCGAGAAGGGACGGCACTGGAAGTGGCATGCCTAGACGGGCAAGCCAGGAGCCCATGTAGATGCAGGAGAGGAGAGCCTGGGTCCTGAACCCAGGGACCAAGGCTGAGAGGGGAGGAGGCGAGAAGGAAGGAGCAGAGGACGCAAGGAGCATCCTGCGAGTTGGGAGGACCAGGAGAATGAGGGGGCCGCTGACTAAAAGAAGAGTGTTTCCAGAAGGACAGAGTGAGCCTCCATGCTAGGTCCTAACCAGGCTGGTCCTCAAAGCTTCACGATGGCCAATAAGACACAGTCACACAGACCATAAGCCACAAGGATCTTCGTGTACAAGCTGTTTGCCACCTCCTCCAGGCTGCCCTACACAGGATGACAGATGGCGAAGAGTTTTATTCAGGGGGTCTGGCTAAATCTTACTCCCTATGATTTGAGCCCTGGCCCCTCTGGCACAGACTGGCTTAATGCCCTGTCCCCATGTCCTTCTCTTTTACCTGTCTGCCTCTGTGTGTTCACACCTGCAGTTCCTTGCCCTGTCCTAGAATATCAGAAGGACCCCAGGACTAGGGTCCCAGAAAGGCTGGGTTCCTCTCTCACCTCCTCCTAACTCGCTCGGTGACCCTGAGCACAGCCTGTCACTGTCCATTCTAATGTCCCCGTGGGTAAGGCCTCCGTGGCCACAGGGCCTCCCGGCTCCAGTGATCTATGAGCTTGTGGTTACTGGAAGAAGTGAGCTCCCCGCCCACCAGCCTCCTCCCAGCCTCCCGGGGTTACTGGGGTCCACCCGGGCCCTCCTTTCCACGGCCTCTCACCCTTCGCAGATCTCACCGGGAAGCCCGTCTGTGTCGTCAGAGACGAGTTCTCTCTGGCCCCCTTGCCTCAAGCCACACTTTTATCCCGCTGTCTGATGGGGATGCCCACCATCTCTGTCCCCATCGGAGACCCGCAGTCCAATCGGGAGCCCCGGCTTTCTTCTGGTGGGTACTTGGGCAGCAGCCCCTCTCCAGGTGCCTGGGAAGGAAAGAGCTCTTAGGTCGGTGGGGTCTCGTGGGGTCCCCTAGATTTTTCCTCATTTCCTCAGACAGCAGCATCTGCATTCTTCCCCACAGCCTGCCCCCAGGTCCTCAGAAATGCGGCCCCACTCAGATCTGAGGTGTTGGAGGAATAATAGCAATCAGAGAGGACAGGCCTCCCCCTTTCCCTGTGAGATACCAGGCGGAAGGCCGGGGAGGAGAGCAGGCTCTTCCCCCCCTCCACCACAGCCCTCCCAATGCCGGGTACCACAGGGAAGGCAGGGAGGAGGACCCCAGGCATCAGCTGGCAATGTCTTCCCAGAGGCCTGGAAGAGGGAGTTGAAGGACCTGGCTTCCCGGGTGGCCAACTGCACCAAGGAGAATGAGCTGAGGAGCAAGGAGGTGGGTGCAGAGCAAAAGAGCTGTCTGGGAAGAGATCCGAAGGGTCCATCCCTTTGTAATGAAATCCCTCCCAAGCGGGTTCCCGCTCCTGGGCAGGACAGCCCGCGTCCATAGACGTGCGGCTCTTGGCATAGGAACGAGGGGCTACGCCACACTGACCTGAAGGGGGAGGCTTGAAGCAAGGGCACAAAGGAGGAGAGAAGGTGGCCAGGTGCAGAAATCCAAGAGGGGTTCGGAACAGAGGTGGGATGTTTAGAAGTGGACAGGGGAGGTGTTCCTAGTGGAGGCAGGCAGCACGTAAGCTCAGAAGCTGGGAAATGCAGGACATCCTTAGAGACAGCGGCTGAAGGACAGGATAAGTGGGCAGCCGTGCGGCACGTGGGGTGGGGGTGGGAAGGTGAGAAGGGCCCACTTTGAATGTGGGTGAAAAGAGGAGCTTGTTCTTAATTTCCGAACTTACTGTAATGTCGAACGAATCTCGTAAGGAGTGGAGAACCGCTGAAGGATTTCCGACAGGATGGGGTGAACTTATCTGCTGGTAATCCAGTAAAGACAAGTGGGAGGCAGCTTGGGGGTAGTTGGAATTGCCCTGAGGACAGGTCTGGCTCTTGAGACAGAGTCTGGTTCTGCCCTTGTCTTGGGCAACAGAGTTCTCATTCCTGCTTTGGGGCTAACTCACGGCAATGCTCAAGGCAACTCAGCTCAGCTCTCTGGGTCTCAGTTTTCTTATCTTTAAAATGGGGAGAAGTATAGGGGCGCCTGGGTGGCTCTGTCAGTTGAGCGTCCGACTCTTGATCGCAGGGTCCTGGGATCGAGCCCCATGTCAGGCTCTGCGCTCATCTGGGAGTCTGCTTCTCTCCCTCTCCCTCTGCCACTCCTTGCTCACGCACACGCACTCTCTCACTCTCTCTAAAATAAATAAATAAATAAATAAATAAATAAATAAGGAAAAAATATACTACCAGTCTCAACTGGGGTTGTAGCAGCAGGAGGTCCCAAGCCTCGTACCCGCAGGCCTGGCTCAGGAGGGTTTCCCAGGGCAAAGAAAGGATGCCAAGCTCTGGGGGACAAACTTGGGGGCAGCTGAGCTGGGACTTGAGGTAGGCGATGGGGGCCTTGGCCCAGGATACTGCTCTCAAATCTCTGATGGGCACAGGGGTGGGGAGGGCGGGAGGGTCTCCCTAGAAGGAAGTATGAGGACTTCAGAGGACCACCAGGGGCTCCAGCATTCAAGAAGTTCCAGGAGGAAGAACTTTGGCTATAGAGGGGCCCCTGGCTTGGGGAGAGGAGTCTCGAACAGGGTAGGGCTGGGCTCCTTATCCTCCCAGTTCCCTGCAATGTTGTGATGCTGGGATCCCGGGAGGGGAGGTGATGCCCTGGAGGTGTGACTGGGCCTCCTTCTCTTTCCCTCTGCCTTCTTTGAGCCTCTCTCTCTCTCTCTCTCTCAATCTCTCTCTCACTGCCTGGAGTCTCTGGCCACTTTGCTCCCAGCAGAAGGAGGAGCCCCAGAGGGAGCAGGGGGCAAAGTACTCAGCCGAGACCGGGAGGCTCATCCCCACTTCCACCCGAGCTACTGGTCGCCGCCACTCCCGCCAGGGCCTGCGGATTTATCCTTCTGGCAAGGATGGAGGAGTCCAGACGGTCGTCCTGCAGGATCAGGAGCTGCTGGTGAGGCCCTGGGAACGCTGGGAGCTCCGGCCCAACGGAGGCCTGGTCTGAGGCCTGAGAACAGGTTGCTGCTCCCAGGCTCACAGCAGTCCCAACCAGGGTGCTTACAAACTGCTTTAAAGTGTGGCCTCTCGGGGCGCCTGGGGGCTCCGTCCATTAAGCGTCCAACTCTTGATTTCAGTTCAGGTCATGATCTCAGGGTCTTAAGATGGAGCCCCGCTTCGGGCCCCACGTTGGGGTGGAGCCTACTTGGGATTCTCCTTCTCTTCCTCTCCCTCTGCCCCTCCCCCTGCCTCTCTGTCTTACTAAAAAAAAAAAAAAAAGGAAAGAAAGGCAGTGTGGCCTCTCCCAGGGGATGCTTGTACCTGAGACCGGGAGCTTCGAAAAGTCCTTGCCCGGGAGTCAAGCACCTGGATCCAATGCCCTGTTGTCTCCAGGTTTCGTGAGAGGGTTTCCCTCTCTTTGAAGGCCTTCCCCACTCAGGGCTTTAGTTCCATGACCCACCCAAGCCGAGAGCAAGAACACGTTGTCACGAAGGGCTCTTTCAGCTGTGACGAGTTCAGGAAGGGAGCTAGAGTGGGGGAGTGACAGGAGAGGATGGTCCTGCCTAGTGGGTCCCCGAACCACTCCCTGCTATGCTGCAGTCTGCCACCAGCCAGGCCAGTCCCAGCCCGGTGTCCCCACACTCAGAGGGGTTTGGTGTCTCTCATGGTGACACACAGGCCCACCTCCTCCCTGTGCAAGTTGCCCCATCAAGGCCTGAGATGAGTCCATGACCGATGCCAGTGGACTAAGGCTATCTCATGGTCCCTTTTAAAATGCATACATGTTCTCCAGGAGAGATTAGACACCCTCCCTGTGACCAGCACTTTCAAGGCTGCAGTCCCTTTGGAGACTTACAACAGTCCAGTGAAGGGGATAAAGCAGACAGGGCCCGGAATCCCCATTCCACAGACGGGGAGGCTAAGGCCCTGCCAGGTGACATTCTGTGGCCCAGGTTCCCAGAGAGGGAGCAGCAAAGCCGGGACTAGAACAGTACTTTCTCCACCACAGGGCGGCCTCACCTTGCCTGGAATTAGGTTCTCGGGTCCTGTGGGGAGGGGGCCCAGGGCAGGTAAGTTGGACACGGAGAACGGAGACGGGCCCAGGGGCAGACCCAGGGTGGGGGTCACTGCAACAGGTGGGTATCTGGGGCTGAGGGGGCACCCTAGCAGGCAGAGGCCTGGGAGGAGTCTCAGCCTGGTTCCCACTCTGCCAAGGGGACTGACAGGTCCCTTCAGGTCCTGGGAAGACCGACTGCCAAGCACTGAACAGACCCACTTTCCTAGGACTCCAGGGGCGCCACCTCCTACCGCAGGCCCCAACTCCGGCCAACCGTAGCCACAGCCGCCATCAACAGCCCCGCCTAGGGAGCTCCCATAGCCCATCCGACACAGAGCTGGATCTCCCCCCGATGACACTTGCCTGGAGAACACAGAGGGAAGAGGGCGCGAATGTGGCCGTGATGCCCGGGGCCAAGGACGCGGCTGAGAGCCAAGTGTACTGGCTGCTCAGCGAGACAGAGCCCCAGGCTGGGCGGTCTGCGAGATCAGCCAGCCCTGACCCTCAGCCTGCCCACTGGGGTCACCCCACTTCTCTGCTAGCGTCTCCAGACCCTGGGAGCTCCAGGGTGGGGAGGCGTGTGGGGTTCCTGAAATCCCCACGCCAAGGACCCAGGGATCCGGGACTCGGTGCGTCTCTGAGCGGCTGACCGGCCGGCTCCCACTCTGCCTTCCCAGTGAGGGACTTTGGGGTACCATCAGCCCATGCAGGGTTCAGGGGGGAGGGGTCCACAGACGTGACTCAGAAGCTTCGTTCTGCCGCGCTCTCCCTGCTGGGGGTCTTCTTCCTCTTTCAAGGCCTCCAATCCCTCCTCGGTCTAGTGAGACCAGTAAGACTCTTCCTCCAGGACTGGTGGGAGAGAAAGTGCTCTGTAAAGTGTGAAGTCACGGGGCAGGAGCCATGGTGGGGACCAGTTTAGTCAAGCGTGTGGCTCTGGGAGCCCACGTTGTGGGAGAGGGGCCTGTGCTGCTATCTGGGACATGCCATCCGGACACGCTGACCCAGGGCCTATCATCCTGCCCACAGATCCTGGAGCTGCTTTGTCAGATCCTGCAGACAGACTCCTTGAACGCCATCCAGTTCTGGCTCCTGCATGCTCCCGCGAAGGGTGAGGACGCCATGCCCAGGGCTTTCTCGGACTGGAAGCTGTGGAGGGCCTTGTTCTCTGGAGGTCACTCAGCTCCCACCAGGGCCTTCCCCCTGGGCTGCTGCTTCTTTCTGGAGTCCCAAACTAACCTTTCCAGCAGGACGGTGCCCTTGCTCCCTCCTCCCCCTCTCTCAGCAAGGATTTACACGACCCTGCTTCTCCGAGGGGACTTCGGCCTGACCACCGCCCTTGGCACCGGGGAGGGAGAAGTCCAGAGACGGCTTCAGCAGACACGCCCCCTCACCCCCCACTATGGGAAACACGCACACACAGACACAACATGTGCGCAGGGACACAGGAACGGACGCACACGCATACACTGGGATGGTGGACAGAAGGTGTAGCTAAGTGGGGGGGTGAGGAGTGCTGACTGACGCCAGCTAGAGAGAGTGGGGGAGGGGAGGCAGGGGGAGGGCAGGAGGCAGGTCCCGAGGGGGCTTTCCAGAGAGAGCTCTGAGGCATAGCTGCTGGGTGGGCCTGAGGGGGCCAAGAACAAGGTACCTGCGTGTGATCATGTGCTGAGAGAAAGGTGGGGAAAGGCTGGGTGCTCTGCACGCACACGGGCCAAGACAGAAGAGCCCCTCCCCCCCAAAAGGGGACCTGGAGGCAGAATGTCAGATGGTTAGAGAGAGTTGCCCTGGGCCAGGGATGGGCAGAAGAGCTGGAGGTCCTGCTTCCAGCCTGTCCCTTGTGGGGACAGGACAGGGTGGGTCTTGCCCCTGAGGACCACACCCCTGGCTATGCTTACAGAGAAAGACCTAGCACTGGGGCTCCTGCAGACAGCAGTGGCTCAGCTCCTTCCGCAGCCCCTAGACTCTATACCGATGGAAAAACTTCTCGATCAGCTCCAGGAAGTCCAAGAGCCATCTCAAGAGAGGCAACAGCCGCCCTACAGGTAGGCTCCACACCCCTCACCTGCCCCTCTGTTCCCAGGGCTGTTCCCTCACCTTCAGCCACCTGTCCTCCCAGGGGAGGCCAGGGTGGTCTGGAAAAGGGATCCGGGCACTGGCCACAGCCTGGGCTCACTGAGCCTGTGCTGGAGGAGGCGGCAGCACAGCCCCTCCCCGGGGACCCTCCAGGCCAGCCCATGCTGCGTGAAGGTTCCCCTGCCAGCCCAGACTTTGGCCGCTGACTCTGGGGGATGTCCAAGAGGTGACCTGTGTCAGCTGTAGCAAGACAGGGCTGGAGAAGCCACATCAAGCCCTCCAGCTCTCGGTCTTTAGGAAGACAAGTAGAGAAGGAAAACTAACAGGAGAGCAGAAGTACCTTAATGGCAGTGCTAAGTGTGTCGCACGGCTGGAGGACTCAGGGAAAGGGAAGATTAGGGAAGTCCTCGCAAGGCAGGGGAGTAGGGCCAGGGGTCAGCCATGGACCTGGCAATAGTGCACGCCCACGGTGCTGCCTGCCACCAACAGACGGCGCACATATCTGCAGTCCACACAACCTCCCTCAGAAGGAGCGGTACCCCCATTTAACAGATTGGAAAACTCAGGTTCAGCAACAGTTGAATGGTGGCCCAAAGTCACCTGGCTGGTCAGCAGCAGAGCTGGGAATCAGCCTTGGGCTAGTCTAACTTCCCAGCCCAGCAGCACGCAGATTTGCCAGAGACCTTGTGAAAAATGCAGATTCCTGGAGATTCTAACGCAGCAGGTTGGAGACGAACCAGGGGATGCGTCATTTTGACAATGTCCCGAGATTTTCCGAGATTTCAGCGTTTTGGGGAACGCTGCTGGGCTAGGTAGGATTTGAAGGAGCCAATGAGAGGGTGGGGACAGTCAGGAAGGGAAGGCAGGAATGTGTTCCCTCTAGGGAATGTTAAATTTGGGGGTGGTTGCAGCTTGGTGAGAAGGGAGCAGGTCCTTGGACTCATTCAGGTTTGTTGAGGGCCTGGGTTCTCGCTCTGGCCCTGAACTGGGTTCTCTTTTCCGCTCTGAGAGGCCAGGGGAGGCACAGGAAGAAGGTAGGCTTGACTGTGAGCTCGGCCAAGCCACTACCCATCTGGGGGCCTCTGTTGCGCCTCTCCAAACCCCTCTCCCAGAGTCGTAGGGAGGACAAGTACATTGAGTGTGTGAACAGGCTTGCTTCGGTGCAAAGCTCAAGTCCTCCATTAGGGTAGCAGGGGCTCGGGTTTCTCCCCTCACAGGGGAAGGCTTCCTCTCTGCCAGGAAGTGGGAGCCAAGCGCAGGCGGGGGTGGGCTGCGTGCGCTGGAGCGGGGCCTCCCTTACCACTCCTGGGGCCGGAGGGCCTTGCTTCCTTGTGGCCACAGCAGGCAATGGAGTCACAGTGGTCTCTCGGGGTCCTGCTAGGGTGGTTCCTGGCAGGGGAACAGACACTTTGGGGCTCTCCAGGAGGGGCGGCTCATGTGTCTCCCTGGAGCACTTCCCTCCCTGCCCCTTCAACCCTGCCACTCTGCCTTAGCAGGCTCCGGCCTCACCTTCCCAGCCCTGTCTTTGTGTCCATTACAGCCAATCCCCGAAGAAGACGAAGACACCACCCAAAGGCGACAAACCAGGTAGGATTCCAGACAGCAGATCATCCTGGGGGCTCCCCGAGGCCCACCCTGGCTGCATGCCTCGGGGGATTCAAGGACGCTGGAGATGAGTCCCCGTCCAAGGAAGCTGCCCATTCCACCCATTCATTTATTCACTCGTTGAGTCAACAGAGACTTCCCTAGCAGTTGTGAGCTAGGTTCTGGGCAAGAGTCCAGACACGTTCCCGCTGCTCAGGAGATTACGTCCCTGGGAGGAGGAGGGCAGACAACCACTAAAAACATCTGAGGGGGTTAGGTGCCATAAGGAAAAGAGAACAGGGTAAAGTGAGGGACAGTAAGAAGGACTGGCAGGGTGGGGAGAGGGCTCCTTGAGCTGAACAGGAGGCAAGATCCAGCCCGATGCAGGTCTAGGGAGCACCCAGAGGTAGGGCTCTCGCCAGCCCGGTGTGTGGGTGAAAGCACACACAGGCCAGGGGGGCCGGGGCCTTGTGGGTCAGGACAGAGGTAAGAAATGAGTTGGGCTAGGTGGGCAGGGCTGGCCTGTGGCCCCCTGCAGAGGGCGTGGGGGTGCAGTAGAACCTTATGAGCAGGGCCTGGTGGGACCCCTCTGGCTGCAGAATAGAGAATGGACTGTCGGAGGCCAGAGGGGATGGTGGGGGGGACCAGGGAGGAAGCTGCTGCTGCATCCTGGTGACTTTGGCCAGGACAGGGGCAGCGAAGAGGACAGCTCCGCGCCATGGACAGCAGGGGGTTGAGTGTCTGGCATGGAGTAGGCACTCCCTAGGCATTTGTTGTCTGGATGTAGAAAGAAGAGGTGGAGGTGAAGCTCAGAGAAGGGGGTCAGCTCCTCCCGGTCACCAGCAGAGCCCAGAGCACAAGCTGGGCTTAACCCACATGTGCCTGGGGCCTTGCGGGGAGAAGAGGTCCACCTAGGTCTCCCGAGGAGCTCCCAGCTAGGGGCCTGGCCTTCCCCGCCCTCTCCTGACTGAGGGCTTCCCTTCTCCCAGAGTATATCGGGAGAGCACAAGTTCTTCGGATGCATCCAAGCCAGAACGCAGAAGAGAGAACCTCAAAGCCAAAGGCAGAATGCTGAATCCGAGTCCCTTCGCCCGCCTCGCTCAGGAGCTGCCCGCAGCTTTGAGGCTGTTCTCAGCCCCACCAGCTCAACAGCAACACCAACTTTCCTACCACACAGAGCCCATTAAAAGGCTGCCTTCCCTTTAGGAGGACAATTCCACTCTACTCTCTGTAGGTCTGTGCTTGGGGGTCGTTTACTCCAGAAGTGGGGATGGGCGGCACGGAATGGTCCCACTCCCTTGGAGAAAGTCCGAGGGGGAGCACCCACGCAGGGCTTCCCCCATGGTTCTACGTTCCTAAGAGCAGATGGGCAGCCCAAGAAAGAGGTTCTGTCCCTCCCGAGCCAAGACACACAGGGATCTGGGCAGGCTAGAGCAGAGGTCAGGAACCCACCAGCCTCCGTAAAGTAACCATCGATACCAACGGTCAAGCTCCTAGCAGCACCATCTTCGATTCTCCCAAAAGCTCTGTGAGGTCGACCGTGACTATCATCACTCCCATTTTACAGACGAATAAATTGAGACTCAAACGGTGAAATCACTTGTCCAAAGCCACACAGTAAGTGGCAGAGCCAGGCCCCAAATCCAGCATGTCAGGCTGGGGAACCCCTGTTCTTCCCCGCTGTGCGCTCCTACCTTCCAAGCAGCAGCCCTCACCAAAAGTGGCGACTGTAATCTGAAACGTGTAAGCTTTAGCCAAAGGTGGTTAGCAAGATCAAGGAGGAAAGAGGCCTTCCATAAATGGGACCCAGCTGGGGTTTCGCTCTCCTTTACCATCTGGAGAAGATGGCCTTTGACGCTCTGGGAAGTCCACGTGTTCCTTGAGATTTCGGCAGATGCCCTGGAAAGCCAGGGCGGGGAGACATGGGAAGCATTGAGGACCCACAGTGTCCTGGTCACCTGGGCTCTGAGCTCCTGCTTCCACTGAGTCAGGGCCCTGGACCGTGGCTCCTTCCCGTGCTGGCAACATGGGTCCACCTCATAGCAGCTCAGACAGATTCGGTCCCTCTGGGTTTTCTCAAACACCCCATCCACACGAAACCCATGTGTGCAGCCAGGGGGAGGGGCAGGGTGGGGATTTACTGTGAATCCAGCCAACAGCTTCACGGCGATGTTAAATCACGTCTTGTTTTCAAATCCCCCCCCCCCGCAGGATGTTCTCCTGGCGGCAGCATCTCCTATAACAGTCATGCCCCTTGTCACCTCGCTAGCTCTGTCCTCCCCTGCACTCACTCCTGCCCCCAGTTTGCCCCAGAAAGCCCACATTCCTTGTCTTCTCCTTCTTTCCCATTTTTTTTTATTGTGGTAAAATCCACATAACATAAAATGTACCATTTTAACCATGTTTCAAGTGTACAGCTGGGTGGGAAGTAAGCCCACTCACACGTTGTGCGAACATCGCCACTGTGCGAACATCGCCACCGTCCGTCCACAGAACTCTCTTCATCTTGCAAAACTGACGCTCCGTGCCCATTAAGCGTGAACGGCATTCCCCCTCCTCCACCACCCCCACAACCACCTTTCTACTCTCCGTCCCTATGAGCGGGACTGACGACTCCTGGCGCCCCACATCAGTGGGGCCACAAAGTAGTGGTCCTTCTGTGACTGGTTTAGTTCACTGAGTAGGATGTCTTCAAGGCTCATCCATTTCGTAGCACACGTAGGAATTTTCTCTCACATTTAATAATTTTTTCCGACCCACAGTTCGGCTTCCCCCCCAAACTCCCATTCCCAGACTCTCCAGCCCCACGTCGGTCTGTCCAGCCCCATCGAGGGGCTGACCTAGAGGTCTGTTCATAGAATAGGGCCCTTGTGCCTGGCCATTGTAGGTACGACCGTCTTTCCCTCCTCCATGGGGAACGATTTTTAACAATCTACGCAGTAAAAAATCCTAGATATCTGCTTCCAGAATAAACCATACTTGTTGTTGCAAAAACAAAAACAAAAACTTGGCTCTTTCGGTCATCCTCCTACCTCCCCTTGAATTGTTCAGGAAGTATGGCTGAGCAGTTAATGTTAGCGACTGCCGAGTCTCATCATTTTCTTATTCCAAAGTGCTGCTTAGCCCATCCTGCAGGCTGATTGATTGATTTTGCTTTTGCAGTTCCCTGCAAAATGCTTGTGTCACCGCCTGGCCTTTGCACCCATTGTCAGTGTGCTTAAAGACAGGGTGTTCTGGGCCTGGCTTCTTACTCATGTATTTTGAGGGGAGATGGCATGCAGATCTTTCTCCATAGCCCTGCAGTCTATTGGGAGGAAGAAGGACAAACGGACTGAGCTGAATAAGCACAGTGTGGAAAAGAGCAGTGTGATACACACCTGGGGGACTGCCATCGTGCAGACATGTAGACGATTGAGCTGTGCGGACCTCATTCAACACTCAGGACCTCATTCAACCCTCAGGACAACCCATAAGGCAGGCGTCATTATCCACACCTTACAGGTAGGAAATCCGAGGCTTAGAGCAGAAGTAACTTGTCAGAGTTCACACAGCCAATAACTAGTGGATCAAACACAGGGCTGCAGGGCTTCTCAGTCGGTGCTCTTTCCTTTCTGCTCCACTGCCACCTTGCAGGCCACCCTCCTACCCTTCCCCCAGCCTGCTGTCTCTCATTTCCAGCCACTCACCGCCCCCTGCCTCCTGGTTCCTCTTCCCCCATCTCTCAGATAGGGAGCATGCCAGGGTTTGCTCTCACCCATGCCTGACTCTCTTCCAAGTCCCTCATCGGGCCCCCATCCTCTCTCTAGGTTTTAAGGAAATTATTGCTAAACCCCAGGGGGACAGCCAGCTGTGGGAACTTAAATGTTCCAGACCTATCACAAAGCACAGGTCAGAGTTGTCGCTGGCCTTCTTGGAAATGCGAGTGGCATCCAGCCTGCCTTCCTTGTCACCTGCCCCTGGGCCCTCAGATCACACGTGGGTTGGAGGCCAGACTGATTCCTGGGCTGTGCCTCCTAAGGGCTGTGCAGTCTCTATGCTTTGCCTCGCAGCGCCCCCTGTCTGCAGTGGCTGGAAGCCCATTTGGGCATCATGGTGTCAGTATGCCATAGCCCCTTCTAGGTCACTCCTAAGTTTCCCCTGGCTCCAGACCCTGAAATTCTCCCTACCCTCTGCCTCTCTGCCTGAAGCATGAAGACAGATTTTTCCTTTACAATCTTCTCCCTGATGGCTCTGGGTCCTTCTTGGGATCCAGTATCCTTAGCCCCTGTTGTAGCTATTGTTGGGGGCTGCCCAGGATGTTCTCCACCCTCCTTCCAGGGTGGGCCAGAAACTAGCTCCATCCAAACTGCAACACCCCATCCCTGGGCACAGTGACAGCTTCCCGGGAAGGATAAGCCTGTGACCCAAGCCGGGCCAATCACAGACTTGGACTTGGCCAATCCTTGAACTTGAGGCGGGGGAGGGGAACATTGGCTTTTGTGAGGATGCCATCGTTGGTCATCATTCCAAGTGGACAAAGAATCAGTCACACCTGCAGTCCCTGACTGTCCCCATCTTCCCCTGTTATATGAGTCCATAAAATTTCTTCTTATAGTTGATTTTTATGCATTTTTAACATAAAACCATCTTACCCATTGTCAAGAGTACAGTTCGGTGATAACACATGCACATTGTGCGACCATCATCACCCCCACCCCCAGAACTGTCCTCATCTTGCAAAACTGAAACTCTACACCCATCAAACTCGAACTCCCTGTCCCCTTCCCTCAGCCCCTGGCAACCGTCATCCTACCTTCTGTCTCTATAGATTTGACTATTCCAGGTCCCTCACATAAGTGGAGTTACACAGTATTTGGCCTTTTTGTGACTGGTTTATTTCACCGAGCATAGTGTCCTCAAGGTTCGTCCATGTTGTAGCAGGTGTCAGAATTCCCTTCCTTTTTTAAGCTGAATAATATTCCATTGAATGTCCATATCACATTTTGTTTATCCGTTCATCCATCGATGGACATTCAGATTGTGAATGGTACTGCTAAGAACACGAGAGTCTAAAAGTCATTGATTTTGATGTCACGCGATGAGAGGGAGCCTGGATAATCTAAGGTCATACGACTTGTAGGTAGAGTCCCCAGAATTAGAATCCAAGTTTGTCACACTCCAGAATCACTGACAAGAGCCTTTGGTTCCCAAGCTTGAACCATTCTCAGACCGCCATCATGAATTTGTTACAGGCGTTCACTACCTGTGCTATTCCTAATGTTTTCTTAAATGTATCTTTTTCATGTTTTTACTTGAATATACTTTTTATCCAAGCAATAATATCCATGGCATCATGTTTTTGATATGTTATTTATAAAAGTTCCTCATACACATGAAGATAACTATAAATGTATCAACATGGTTCCTCCAGGTGCCACCTACATTCATCTGTTGTACCACCAGGGTATGTTTGCCACACCCTGCAAACGTGGCCTACAACATATTACAGTTTGGAGAAGAGAGAGGCACCCCTGGGACTCTTGTTTAAGGACATATGTGGGGATCGGCTTCTCCTTGCCCAGTTTTCTGGCTCAACAACCACCCCTCCCCCACCCCTTTCCCCTTAAATAGATGAGAATAGGCTGGAGATCCATTTGCAACAAAGGCAGGGAAAGGTGGTATTGTCACCAGCAACACCTTAGAATCCCACTGGTGGACAACCCTCAGAAGTGCTGTAACGACCTTCTCAGCCCATGGGAAACCTTCCCTGGAGCACCCAAAACATGGTATCCAACTTCATCTGGGACAACTATGGTAACTGAGATCTCACTACATTTTCTGGCTTCTCAAGCCTGAGTTGTGTCCCCAGGGCCACCAAGAGCAAGTCTTTCCTCCTTCCCCTGGCTACCTAATTTTGCACTTGTCAAAACTCGTTTATAAGTCTCAATCAGACCACACCTCCCTTCCAATATTTATATCTTTTTTTCTTGTCCAATTGCATTTGCTAACACTTCCAGAGAATAATGTTAAGTAATAATGATGGCAGGGCCACCTGGGTGGTTCAGTCACTTAAGCGTCCAACTCTTGATCTCAGCTTCAGTCATGATCTCAGGGTTGTGAGATCGAGCCTGGTGTCAGGTTCCGTGCTCTGTGGGGAGTCTGCTTGAGATTCTGTCTCTCCCTCTCCGTCTGCCCCTCCCCCTAACGCACCCATGCACGCACACACTCTCGCTCTCTAAAATAAATAAATAAATCTTTAAATAATAATAATGATGACAGTAGGCATTTTAATAGTATTTAATGGGAATGGTTCTCATTTTTCATCATTAAGCATGCTTACCTATGAAGTACCTATCAACTGAAATAATCACATTTATAAAGTTATGTCAAGAAACATCCTTCAGTTCTTCGGTGTTTGCTCCACACTGGAACCTTATGAGGTAGATACTATGACTGTTACGACAATTTTACAGATAAGGGGCTAAAAAAAAAGTAACTTGGTCAAAGTTATACAAGTAATAAGAATCAGATTCAGGATTTAAACCTGGCTGCTTGCATGGGCAGAGCCCATCCTCCTGACCTTATACACTATCACTTTATGTAGCAGATATTGTTATTAGCACAATTTCACGGACGAGAAAGTAGAGGAGAGGTTAAGTGATTCGTCCAAGGTCAAACAGCTTGCTAGTATATCCCCCTCATGCATAGATAGGGCGGTCTTAGAGTTCACCTCTACTGCACACTGGGTTAATTTCTTCCGCATGCGGTGTGATTTCTCTCTCATCCGTCTTCCATTTCGCTATCATGTCAACTACACCCTTGATATGACTCTACAATCATGAACTCCGCAGTGTTATTTTTGTCCTTGGTTCCCTCCCTTAGTCCCCACAACCTCCTGTCCAACTCATTCTATTGCTTTGTCTCAACTTCAGTCTCTTCTTTCAAAGAGTTCAAGTCATCGTTAATTTCTTGAGAATGCAAAACATTTCTTACCTAAAATTTTCTTCAGTTCCTGGGGCGGTCTTCTTCCAGAATGTATACTTTGTCTTTCTTTTGCATGTTATCCTCCCTCTCTCTTGTTCCTTCCTTCTTTGGTTCCTTCCTCTCTTCTTTTTGTCCTGTAGAATTCTTGCAGAGGCACCATATCCGTTGCTTTGCTTTTGCTTACATTGGATCTGGAACATTTATAGCCAAGCCTCCCATTTGCAAAAAGGGTGCAATTCTCCTTTTTGTTTACCTGGGCCTTGTATGCACCCTCCCCTCAGACCATTAGCTTGAGGGCTGAGTGTCACTGGTGTCTATTTTCCCTAATTCCTCTTCAAGCCGCCTGGGACAGAGGGGTTGGAAAATACTGGGTCCTGGGGAGCCAGTAAATCAGTTGGGTCTCTGTTCTCTTCATCTGTAAGTTTTTCAAAATAAACTTAATTTTAGAACGGTTTTGGTTTATGGAAAATTTGTGAAAATAGTACAGAGAGTTCCCACACCCAGTTTCCCCTGCTCTTATTTTTATATGATCACTTTATTGAGATTTAATTCACAAACTACAAAATCCACCCATGTTGAGTATATAATTCAACAATTTTTAGTACTCATTCACAGAATTGTGCAACACAGACAATTCTAGAACACTTTCATCACTCCAAACAGAAACTCCGGTACTCTCCATCTTTCTCAGCACTCCCTCTGCCCTGTGCAACCGCGGAACTATTTTCCATATCTATGAATTTGCCTATTCTGGACTTCTTCATATAAATGGAATCTTAGAATATGTGCTTTTGTGTCTGACTTCTTTCACCTAGCATAATATTATCAAGGTTCATCCATGTTGTAATGTGTGTCAGTATTGCATTCTTTTTGTGGCCAAGTAATATTCTGTTCCCTGGACATACAACGTATGTTTACCCACTCATCAGCTGATGGACATTTGGATTGTTTCTACCTTTTGGCTTTTGTGAATAACACTGCTAGGAACGTTCATGCACAGATTTTTGTGTGCACAGATGTTTCAAGTCTTTTGGGTGCTACCTGGGAGTGGAATGCCCCGGTCATAGAATAACTCCACATTTAACACTTTCAGGAACAGCCAGACTGTTTTCCAGACCAACTGCGCCATTTTACATTCTCGCCAGCCATGTATGAGGGTTTGAATTTCTCCACACCCTGTCAACACTTGATATCTGTCTTTTAAAAAATTGTAGCCATCTTAGTGAGTGTGAAGTGGTGTCTTACTGTGTTTTTTTTTCCCGAGAGAGAAAGTGCATGCGTGAGTGGTGGTGAGGGTGGGGAAGAGCTGAGGGAGAGGAAGAGGGAGAGAATCCCAAGCAGGCTCCACAGCCAGCGTGGAGCCCAATGCAGGGCTTGGTCCCCGACCCAGAGACCATGACCTGAGGGGAAAACTGAGCCACCAGATGCCCCTCTTACTGTGGTTTTAATGAGCATTTCCCTGATGGCTCAGGATGTGGGCATCTTTTCATGTGCGTATTTCCTTTATGAGTCTGCTTTGACCTTTAGGTCTGTTCAGATGTCGTTCTGTTTTTAAAACAATGAAGCTCCTCTTTTGCATATGAGGATACCCCATCCTGTCTGGAACTTTCCTAGTTCTACAGGGGCTGCCCTGCAAAAGCCCACCAGTCACTTAGGTCTGAAGTTCTCCAGTTTTTGTTTGCTTCCACTCTGCTCAGCTTTCGTTTGCCGTCAGAGATTATGAACACAGAGTACTTGTCGCGTGCGTATTTTCTCCCTGACACCCGGGAGGGGAAAGCACATGTCAGCAGTTCTTCCGTCCCCATCTCAGAAGCTCTTTATCCTTAATGGGAGACAAATACCAGGTGTTTTGGTGCCATCTGGACACCCGCAAATCCACATTCCTTTTTCCACCAAACTGGGGGGAACCTGAGAGTTTTTTAGACTTCTGTTCGCCCAGCTTCTATCTTGGAACCACTTTCACAGAACAAGGCACGTATCTATTCCTGGAATCTTCATCCAGTTTGGTCCAAATCATTGCATCTCAGGGGTCATCTCATGAAGGTGGTTTTGGTTGAGACCCTGGCTGCGTGTCCGGTGACCCGTTCCTTACTCTCTGTACTTCCTTTGGGCTGTCTCCATATGCAAAAGGAACCAAAAAGAGCAACGGAGATGCTGTGATGCTGGTTGTGCTTTAAGTTTTGGAGACTTGGACGTGGAGTAAAAACCCAACCAGGATTCAAAGTGTGAAAATCAACTCGGACTGAAAACAACAAAAGATGTCCTGCCGTGCGTCAGGCTGGGGGATGGACAGAGACCGGCCAGCTGCCACCTTCACCGGAAATCCTGGTTTGCCCAAGGTCACACAGCAGTTGTGAGTAATAGCCCCCTCTTTGAGTGACGATCGCTTTCTTACTTACGAGCCCCCAGAGCTGTGCTGCAATTTGGATTTATTCCTGGGGATAGCCAGTTGCTAAGCCACCCTTGCCTCATGAGAGCCATTGCCCCCTGGTTAATCCCTGTTTCTCCTCATCCTGCCTCAGAAACAGCCACCGATCCAGAACAGACCCCTACTTCCCTTGGACCCTTCCAGAACCCTTCAGAGGGAACCCTTTGAAAAGGCACTTCCCTTGCCTCTTGTCCAGTGGCATTCCACACTTCCTCGCTGCCCTAATAAATTTTATCAAACCACAGCCTTGTCCTCTGCAGTCTGTGGCTTAGACTGTAAAAGTTGGCATTAAATTCGGGTAGCCCAGCTCTGTTTTTTTCCATTCGGTTCTGGTTTGCCATCAGAGATCATTAACCCAGAGTCAGGATTGCTTAGGCTCTTTCCTCCTGCTAGTGGAAAGGGGGGAAATCGTGCCTATTAGCTGCTCTCCCAGATCTGTTCACTTCTGCTAAGATAGGGGTGGGCCTCCCAACATGGCTGCCCGTGCAGGAAGATGGGCAATCATCCAGCCCCAACCATGGACAGCACTTGGGTGAAAGGCTGGTGATCAATGTGCACGTCCCAGGGCCTCTCCCCACACCCTGCCAGGGAACAGCCATGGTGGCCCTTGGCCTTGCCCCCACCTGGCCGGTTATCCCAGGGGAAGTCCCTCCTTGCTTTGGGCCTCTGTTCACCTCTCAGCTCACAAAGGCCCCTTCTTCCCACTTGGACAGTCTACAATCCTAAGTTCAAACCATAGAATTAAGTGGGGTTCCCAGTAATAAAAATCACTGATATTTGTTAAAGGCTCTCCATGTCCCTGGCACTATGCTTAGCATTTTTTACTCACTAACCCATTTGTCCTTATAACTATGAGATTAAATATTATTATCCAGTTTCTAGGTGAGAGACCTGAAGCAGAGAGGGGTTAAGTGAGTTAGCCTAGCCAGTAAGGGACGGCCTGTGCATTTAATCAGCAGAGCACGCTGTTTCCCGAGAATCATGGACAGATCAAAGACAACAGGGGCGCCTGGGTGGCTCAGTCAGTTGAGCATCTGACTCTTGATCTCAGCTCAGGTCGTGACCTCAGGGTCAGGGACGGAGCCCCGCATTGGCTCCATACCCAGTGGGGAGTCTGCTTGAGATCTCTCCCTCTTCCTTGCTCCTCCCCCCACCCACTCTCTCTCTAAAATAAATAATCTTAAAAACAAAAAACAAAAAACAATGGAAGCACAGAGAGAGATGTGCTCCCCTCAGTCACACAGCCAGAACTCAGGCCCCCTGGCTCCCAGGCGGCTCTTTCTAGAGCTGCTAGCAGCAGCCCGTGCAAACTGGTGTAGCCAAGGCAAAGGGAGGGCTCTCCTCGCAGGGCCCTAGCCCTTTAAAGAAACCTGACCTAGAGCCGCGCGTGCTGCTCTCGGGTGGTGGAGGAGGACACGAGGGGCTTCAGGAAAAGGTGCTGGTGGCTCTGGAAGGGTCCAGGGCAGCCCATCTTGGCCAGCTCAGCAGACCAGAGATGGCAGGTGGCCAGAGGACTGAACCCTGACCATCGGTAGGTGCTTTTGACCTTTAGAGTATATTTCTTGCTACAATTTAAAAATCGGGGTTTGGGGTGTCTCTTGAAACATCAGAAGCTATGAGAACACCGGAGCCGTGTTCTGCCCGCCATAGTCCCCACTCGCCATAGTCCCTCCCTTCATTTACAAGATTTATCCGACTCATCCCAAGATGAGTCCGAGAGCCCTGCTCCAGCCACACGCGCTGTCCATCATGGGCGGTTCTGCTCCTTCCATCCGCTCCACTCGTCAGCGCCTCCGCGCCCCATCCCCTTCTGCTCTGCCTCCACATTCAGGCCTCAAGGCCCTGAGACGGTCTGCATGCTCCTGGTTCCATGGCCCGGCGAGCTTTTAGTTCAATGCCAAGCCCTAGAGAAGGGGAGGTTTGACCCACGGTCACGGATCAGGGAAGATCTGTGTGAAGTGTGTGTCCTTGCATTCTGAATTACAGAAAATAAGCACCAGGGGATCCAACGCCATTCACTGCCAAAGGTGTTGATTGACCGCCTAGTTTTATCTAGGGGCTGGGACTCTCGTGCCGTGACCATGATCCAGGTCTGCAGTTACGTGGTGGCGTGGAAGGACAGTGTCGGTGGCTTTTGAGTTATCGCCTCTGCAGTTATCGCATCACTTTCTTGGCTTCTGCTTCCACAGAGCTGCTCCCGGCCTGAGCATTAGATTGAGCAGTAAGTGGATCATCTAGACTCAAGCCCTTTTGGCGAACACTATCACTTACTGGGATAACCGAGGCGGTCCTGCATACAGGATTCCAGGTACATGTTTTGTCAACCACGTGGCCTCTCTTCAGCTGCCTATATGGAGACTGCTTCTACCATTCGCTGGCTGTGTGACTTTAGGCAAGTGAGTCAACCTCTCTGAGTCTCAGTTCTTGATCTATGAAACGGGCATGATAAGAGCACCAACTTCATACGGTTGTTGTAAGGATTTAGTGAACTATTAGGGGAAGGGCATAGCACCGTGCCTGGCGCGTGGTACGTGCTAACAATGTTAGCAATCTCTTCCCCTACACTCAAGCACTCGTTTCCAGAGATTAGTCTAGAATGAAAGCAAGTTTCTGATGGCGTGCATGGGGATGCCCAGGTGTGTATGTGTGTGTGTGTGTGTGTACCCATGCACAGATCTGCATATGTCTAGAAGGATAACCAAATGCTTAACAGTGGTCACTGCTAAGTAGAAAAATGGATATTTTTTTCTCGTTAAGTTTTTAGATTTGTTTTCAATAACAAGCATGTCATTTCTTATGTAATTTTTTTAAAGAAAAAGACTTCAGGTGTAGGTCCTGGGATTTCCTAGACAGTAGGAGCTGGGTCCCTGGGCACTGTCCCAGCCATCATCCCCAGCTTCTCTTCCCTTTACCCTCATGGCCAGCCACATCTCTGCCTTCCCCCACGCCCTCAGGCACCTGGAGTGAGGCAGGGAGCAGGAACTTCTCAGAACAGCCCTTGGGAGTCTCCGATCAGATGGTGCAGAATACACATGCCCGCGTCTCCCTGGTCCAGGGGGCTTAGCCGCGTCCTTCCACTCCTTGGCCTGCGAGGGACAGGGCCCAGAGACTCTGGGGCTGGACCCTCACCTGGGTTCCCATTCCAGCTCTGAATGCTTTCCTTGGGCAAGTTCCTTTACTTCTCAGTCCATCAGTGTGCACACATATAAAGCGGGTGAATAAAACTGAAATTATTTAGTGAAAGCACCTTGCAAACTGGCAAACTACCAGTGTCAGACCCAAGGGCAGTATTAACACTCGTGGTGGAAAACAGCATCCCAGGCTTCTGGTCCGGAGCTCCTACCCAGAATTCAGTCCCATGTGGCTCTGTGACCCTCTGTCCCCCTGCCATGGCATTCCAGGACACACATCCTTGAACCCTCCCAATTCCCATAGTTTACAAATTTCTGGGCCCCTCTGCCTCTGCCCCCCACTTGGCCCCTCACGCTAACCCAGATGCAGAATTTGGCTCTTACACAAATTGCAATGACGAATCCACTGGCTGGAGCCTTGACACCCCCCAGAGGGTGGCCCACTCAGAATCCTTGCAGGGCTGAGAGCCTCTCTTACTGGACTGTGCCCTCCTTCCACCTTCTCCGTCCCCACAGTGTGACCTCGTCCCGGGCTTCACCTGCTCCCCCTCCCCAGCCCCTTCTGGGTGGGCACGGCTGCCTCCACTCAGCCAGAAGCCTCCCTGGTCATCTGTGGAGTTCCTGGACATCCACAGCCAGGAGCGGGCACCCTGCTGAAGTCACTCCTGTCTGCAGCTGCCCCAGACCCTGGGGAGAGACTGCAGAGACACGGGCTCTGGCAAGCCAGGCCATGTCCCTGCTGCAGGCGGGCGCAACAAAGTGGCAGAGGCTGTGCCCGCTGGCCCTGAGTGGCACCCACCTCCCCGGAGCTATGCCCCTCCACCCGCACCTCACTGAACTCACCCAGGGCCAGAGCTGCAGGACAGCTGAGACCACAGCCGGCCTGGAGTAGTTCCACACCTGCCATGTCACCAACCCTGTAGGGCCCAGTCTCACCCTGGCTCCCAGCATCTGCTGCTTTTCCCTTCTGGCTCCTTCCTCTTTCCCTGGACATCCCCCATCTACCCAGCCCCTCTTCTTTCTTGGTGGCTTTTCTCCACTCAGCATATGACTCCTTCTAACCATTTATCAGTGTGTCACGGTTGGAAAGGCCCAGAGAGGGCCTGTGATTTGCCCAAGGCCCTTTGTGAGGGCCTCCCCTCGTTCTACTCAGTAAATATTTGCTGATTGAATGAACGAGTAATGAAGACCAGGTCCCTGCCCTTGGGGAGCCCCAGCTCAGGAGAGGGGATACTCAGGCGAAACTCAGGAGACAGTGAGGGGAGTGAACGCGGGGCCCCTAAAGCAGCTCAGCGTGCACATGGGAGGGGGCGCCACGGACTCCCCTGCGCTTCCCAGGGAAGGCGGCATCTGGGCCCAGTCCCGGAAGAAGAGTAAGGAAAAGGCGGAGGAACTGCATGAGTCGAGGCCTGCAATGGGGACCACCCAAGCCCCCCGCTGCAGTGGGGCTGCAGGGCAATGATGAACATACCTCCACCTTGGCCCCAAAGTGTCTGCTCAGGCGGCCGTGAGCCACAGAAACAAAAACAAAACCCAGGCCACGGAAGGAGGGATTCCAAGCCTGGCGCCCGAGCTCAGGCCTGTCCCCACATGGGGGGTGAGGTTTCTGGATTTCTATCAGCTTCCTCTCAGCGTTTGGCCAAGGCGGGGTATGCGGCCCTGATGATCCAGATAATGGTTCCCACGTGAGTGAGCAGGAGCCCAGGAGCCCGAAAATGAGCAAGGTCCCCCTTCAGGGCTGCCTCAGAAAGGGATTTCCAGGGGGCGCCTGGGTGGCACAGTGGTTAAGCGTCTGCCTTGGGCTCAGGGCGTGATCCCAGCGTTATGGGATCGAGCCCCACATCAGGCTCCTCCGCTAGGAGCCTGCTTCTTCCTCTCCCACTCCCCCGGCTTGTGTTCCCTCTCTCGCTGGTTGTCTCTATCTCTGTCAAATAAATAAATAAAAACTCTTTAAAAAAAAAAAGGGATTTCCAGTTCTCTGTGGAGGCCCTACACGGGGGCGCCGAGCTGACAGTCCAGCTGGATGTGGAGGCCACCCACTGTCTTGGCCATGGCGGTGGCCGTGGCAGCGTCGGCCGGCGCCGTGCACCAGGGTCTGCAGCTGCAGGAGGGGGAGACGCCCTTCAGGGAAGAGGGGGAACCCCAGGGCCCTTTGGTCCCCAGCAGGGTCTGATGGAAACTCTCCCAGAATCTCCACTCTGTGCTCCACATGTCCACCCACAATTCAACAAGCGTTTGCTGTGCGCTTGCTGAGCGCCCGGCTCTGAGCGGTCAGCCCCTGCTCTCAGGGCTTGTCGCGTTAGCGCTGGAGACCGATGCGTCACACCCGGGACCGAGGCCCTGGGCTCGGCGGAGCACCAAGAAGGGACGGCTGAGGCAGCTGTGATGGGGGCAGCCTGATGGGGGCTTGGGTAGTTAGCAACGAGACCAGGCTGCAGGCAAGGGTACGCTTCCTGCCATCACTTTGGCCCACAGTACCTTCTATCTTCTTTCCCAAGGAACTCTGGGATGGAAAGAAACACATTGAACAGAACTCGTTGCCCTGCGGAGCTGGTGCTGGGCTCGGAAAGAAAAGCACAGGTCCCAGTCTGCAGCTGCCTAGGCTCCAGTGGTGGGGAGAGAGGGAAAGGCACGCAGGCCAGGCTGGCCTCCTGGGCGCTCAGGAAGGGCCTCGAGGGCTTCATGGAGAAAGAAGCCTGGGAAATGCTAACTGTTCCCAGTCCTGCAAAGCCTGAGGTCATTCAGAGCCCCTCTCAGCTCTATGGCGAGGGTGAGGGGGGGGGGAACTGAGGCTCAGAGGAGGGGTTCCAGCAAATACGTTGTGGGCGGACATTTGGCCCCCGCGGCGGCTCCTAAGACCATGCTCTCCCCACCAACAGGACGGCCCCTCTGAAAGGATGGCACTGTGCAGGGTGGGGCTGGGGCGGAAAGAGCCTGGCTGGCTCTCCTGGGCTCCTCCTGGAAACAGCCAGAGGACAGACCAGGAGCCAAAGGAAAGATGGGCCAAACCAGAATCATTTCTGATGAGACAATCAGGTGTGGGGGGTAGGGAGCGTGCTGGAGGCCGACACTGACTAGGAAATCAGGTAGACGTTGTGAGGGACTGGTAGACCAAGACAGGGAGGGAGGCAGAGGTCTTGGGGAAGTGGGACTTCTCTTGGAGAGCACGGGGCAGGGGGCACTTTCTGCAGCCCGGCTTCTCTCTGCCCATCGGGGCAGGATGCCGGCCCTCCCGCCGGCTCGGCCACCTTCTCCCTCGCTCTCCTTCACAGGGAGGTCTCCACCGGTCCCCGACATCCTCCTGGCAGTGCTCCCCCGTGCGTCCAGGGCACAGGGCCTGTCTTCAAGACCGCCAGCTCTTCCCCCAGCACGAGGCCAACCTGGATGTGTGCCACCCCATGCAGACTGAGGCCCTGCCTCCCACGGGACTTCTGACAGGTTGGACCCTCACCACCGAGTTCCCAGAGTCATGGAAAGATCTATGAACCGGGAGACGGAACCCTGGATCCTGGCCTGCACCTTGCCACCACCAGATTTGGCTTGGGAATTATCATTTGTTCTCTCTGGGCCTCAGTTTCCCTACTTGTACAAGGAGATCAGACATATCTACACATTCTCCCGCTGCTAATCTTGTATGAACTGAAGGCGTCAAGTGGCCTCTTACTGACACAGCCAGTGACGGGCTCCTGCAAGGAAGACGCTACCCTCCCAGACTGAAACCAGCTCCAAGACCCAGTGGGCATCCCGCCTCCCAGGCTTCCAGCTGCTTCTGAGTTTCCAGGGCCCCCAGGGAGAGCCTCGTGAGGGGACGTGAGCCCTGTGGCGCCTTGAAGGAGGCAGAGGACCCATCATCTCTGTGCATTGCTGTTCATCTATCCTGCAAATACCGCATTTATTGAGAGTAAGAGCACCAGAAGGGGCGCGCGGTCTGGGGGGCAGACAGGCCTCCTTCAGCAACCAGAAAGTCCCAAGTGTGCCAAGTGCTCTGATGGAGGCTGGAGGAAGGTGGCTGCAGGAAGCCAGCGGGGCCTCAGCAGCCACAGGAAGGACTTGGTCTTCTCCCCAAAGATGCTGGAAGCCACCGAATCACTTTGGGCCAGGCCCGCATGAGGCAGAACCGAATGAGCCCCAAGCCAGAGTCCCCAACCCCTGGCAAGGTCTCTTTGGCATTATGCTTCATCGTCCTATTTTCAGGAACAATAATAGTCCCTCACCCGCTAAGCACATTCATAGTCGCGGTTTCCTTTGCTCCAAATCAATCTTGTGAACAGCTCCATACCCCCATCTTACAAATGAGGGAGCTGAGGCAGGCAGGGCGGTAAGTGTGGCTGGGCAGGCTGCGCGTGGGCCCAGAGCCGGGGGCCGAGCGGGACCTCTCGTCTCTTTGCACTCGTCCCTGGCTGAGCTCCATGAGCAGGTGCCTTCCTGCCTCGGCCTCTCTGGGGAGGATGAGGCAGGGCCAGCCCTGGGCGGTCACACACCTCCCCACCCAGGAGGCCTGGCAGCAGGAACAGGCCCTTCTCCTACGCCAGGAAGTTTAGTCTGCGCACCTCCAGCTGCACTTACAGGTTCCATCCTGCGTCATGGCAGCCAGGGCCGGGGAAGCAGGGCGTCCCGGGGACCCTGCTGCCGCCTTTGCGGGGGCAAGGGGCAGTGAGAGAAAACTAGAAATACAAAAAGAACTTCTGGCAGTCGACAGCCTTGGTAGGCAGTCAAGTATGTTAAAAATTATAAGGCATAATTATTACTTATAAAGCACTTCTATGCTGGACGTTACACTCAGCACCTTACAAATGATCAGCCATCCAATAGGTAAGAATCATGCCCATTTTACAGATGAGAGCGTCTAAGTCTCAGAGACATAAATTGACTTTCCTACATCCATCCAGGTAGTAAGTGGTGATGCTGGGAATCAAACGAGTCCCTGTCCAACTGGGGGAGGGGAGATGTTTTCCACCAGGGACGCAGTGCAGTGTGTTCTCAGAGATCTGGGGTGGATAGAGTGTCTCCCACTGCCTTGGTTATGTGATTTAAACATTTTTAAAAGAATTTATTTATTTTGAGAGACAGAAAAAGAGAGAGAGAGGCATGCAAGCAGGGGGAGGAGCAGAGGAGGAGGGAGAGGAAGGGGGAAAGGATCTCAAGCCGACTCTACGACCTAAGCCAAAACCAAGAGTCAGATGCTTAACCAACTGAGTCACCCAGGTGCCTCGATTTAATTTTTTTTAATGGAGATAATGTTTTGCACACAAGAAAATTCATTTAAAAATGTATGACAAATGTCTGCAACCCCCAACAAGAGAGCATCTCCATCACTCCACAAAGTTCCCTTGTGCCCACTCCCAGCCAACCCTCTCTCCCACCCCCGGCCCTGGCCACTAGGGATCTGCTTTCTGTCCTGACAGTTGTATACAAGTTCCAGAATATCATAGGAGTGGAATTGCCGAGTGCATAGTCTTTTGGGCCTGGCTTTTTTCACGAAGCACAGTGCTTTCTAGATCTAGCCGAGTTGACGCATGCATGTACATATGAATGGTTTTTACTGTCGAGGAGAATTCTGTTGTATGGATATGGCACAGTTTATCTCTCTGTTCACTATTTGGTATACATGATACATCTGGGTTGTTTCCAGAGGGAGGTGATTTCAAATAAAGTTGCTGTGGACATTTGCACACACGTCATTTTGGAGGCAGATGTTTTCATTTCCCTCGCGTGGATACATAAGGGACGCATTCTAGGTTGAGGATAAGTGTGTGTTTTACACTATAAAAATCCGTCAAACTGTTTTCCGAAGTGGCTGTACCACTTTGCATTCCAGCCCGCAAGTACGAGTTCCAGGTGTCCAATGACGTCCCGACACTGGATGTGATCCCTCTTTTTAACGGTCGCAGTAGGTGTGAGGTGGTCTCTCTCTGCGGTTTGAACTTGAATTTCACTAACGACTCATGACGTGGGACACCTTCTTCATGTGCTTACCCGTCATCGCACATCTCTTGCAACGTGTCTGAGTCCTTTGTCTCTTTTTTATTGGGTTGTCGGAGAGTTCCTGATGTATTTTGGATGCAGGTTCAATTTCAGATATACGTGTGGAAAGACTTTTCTCGTGTTTTGTCTTTCTTGCCACTGCCTTTTGAGGAATGCAAGCTCTTCATTCTGACCTAGTCCAATGTCCATCCTTTCTTTCGTGGCGAGTGCCTTCCTTGTTATCTTTGTGACCCAAGTCACAACGGTATTTTTTTACGTTTCCTTCTACAAGTGTTATAGTTTCAGTTCATACCTTTAAGTGGATTGTCCGTTTGGACTGAGCCCATCTCTGGAGAGGACACGAGCGTTGAGGTTTATTTTGCTTATCTGGATCTTCTGATTTTACTGATCATTTATCGAAAAGACTCTTCTATCCTAATTGAATTATCTCGGCACCATGGTTGTGTGGGTGTATTTCTGGAAGCCCTGCTCTGTTCCTCTGTTCTGTATGTCGATTCTTACACCAAACCATGCCGACCTGATTACTGACGCTTCACCGGAAGCCGGAAATCAGGTAGTGTAAGTTCGACCGCTCGGTGTTTTTCCAGAATTGTGTTGGCTATTCTAGATCCTCTGTATTTCCATAAAAACTTTATAATGACTTTGTCAAATTCTAAAACAAACAAGCAAAAAACAGTTGGCTGGAATTTTCATTGAAATACCATTAAATCTGTAGATCACCATGGGGAGGAAGGAAATCTCCCCAACATTGAGTCTTGGGTTTCATGAACAGTCTACCGTTAGATATTCTCACGGTTTTCTGTGGAGAGCTATTTTTTTTAATTTTTTTAATAATAATTTTTTATTATGTTATGTTAGTCACCATACAGTACATCCCAAGTTTTTGATGTAAAGTTCGATGATTCATTTCTTGCGTATAATACCCAGTGCACCATGCAATATGTGCCCTCCTTACTACCCATCACCAGTCTATCCCATTCCCCCACCCCCCCCCGAAGCCCTCAGTTTGTTTCTCATAGTCCATAGTCTCTCATGCTTCATTCCCCCTTCTGATTACCCCCCTTTCTTTATCCCTTTCTTCTCCTACCTATATTCCTAGTTCTTATGTTCCATAAATGAGTGAAACCATATAATTGTCTTTCTCTGCTTGACTTATTTCGCTTAGCATTATCTCCTCCAGTGCCGTCCATATTGCTGCAAATGTTGGGTAATCGTTCTTTCTGATGGCTGAGTAATGTTCCATTGTATATGGACCACATCTTCTTAATCCAGTCATCTGTTGAAGGGCATCTCGGCTCCTTCCATGATTTAGCTATTGTGGACAATGCTGCTATGAACATTGGGGTGCATATGGCCCTTCTCTTCACTACGTCTGTATCTTTGGGGGTAAATACCCAGTAGTGCAATGGCTGGGTCATAGGGTAGCTCAATTTTTAACTTTTTAAGGGACCTCCACACTGTTTTCCAAAGTGGCTGTACCAACTTGCATTCCCACCAACAATGTAGGAGGGATCCCCTTTCTCCACATCCTCTCCAACATTTGCTGTTTCCTGCCTTGTCAATTTTTGCCATTCTAACTGGCGTGAGGTGGTATCTCAGTGTCTGTTAGCCATTTGTATGTCTTCATTGGAAAAGTGTCTGTTCATACCTTCTGCCCATTTTTTGATTTGATTATTTGTTTCCTGTGTATTGAGTTTGAGAAGTTCTTTGTAGCTCTTGGAGACTAATCTTTTATCTGTAGTGTCATTTGCAAATATCTTCTCCCATTCCATGGGCTGTTTCCTTGGCTGTGCAGAAGCTTTTTATCTTGATGAAGTCCCACAAGTTCATTTTTTCTTTCGTTTCTCTTGCCTTTGGAGATGTCTCATGAAAAGCTATTTTAATGTGTATTGCTTCCTTCATTTGCGTTCTCCAACTTGGCTGGAGCCCTAGATCTTTCTCCTCTGCATTCAGCAGAAGCCTGCGGACAAGAGCTGATAAGGAGGTATAGACATCCCCTTGTGCACTAAACTTTACAAATTTGTTAAAATTTCACTTGTATTTTCTTACCTGCCCCTCTGTTGACCACTTTCTCCCGTGCTCTGCCTCAAGTGGAACAGAATACACACCCTCTCTGCTGACAGGGGCTTGTCATTCTTTGGAATTAAGTTCACCCGCTTGCCTTACAACCTCACCCCTCTGATAAGCTAAAAAAGTACCACTTCGTAGGGGCTCCTGGGTGGCTCAGTCAGTTAAGCATCTTACTCTTTGTTTCGGCTCAGGTCATAATCTCAGGGTCATCTCAGGGCATAATCTCAGGGTCATAAGATCTAACCCCCTGTTGAGCCAGGCGCTCAGCATGGAATCTGTTAAGAGTTTCTCTGTCCCTCTCCCTATGCTCCTCCCCCCTCTAAAATAAACAAAATCTTTTAAAAAAATGTGTGGTTTGAAGTGTGTGGCTTGGGCTGCCCAGGCCCCAGCCAACAGCCCCTACATGGGTGGAAGGGCCATAGGGAGACTGGAGAAGGGGCAGGACTCCTCAGGTGGCAGTCTGTGGGCTTTTTCAGGAAACCGGACTCTGACTCTGGCCCTCTCCTGTGGCACAGCCAACAGCTAATGGGTCCTCCACGCAGAGTGGGTCCCCTAAGCTCCATTGCAGGGATTCTCCAGGGATGATGCCGCCCCTGGGAGACACTCTCCCCATCGTCCCTTGCATTTCCTGGTCAGATTGCTTCTGGTGTCTTCACAGGGAGGCAGGGCTAATGCTTTCACTGCCGTTTTCCAGAGGAGCAAAGGGGTCATGTCCCCCAGAATCTTAGGGTCCGAAGGCTTTCACCCCACACTAGACTCTGCAGGGCCCTAAAGGTCAGTGGAGGTTCCTCAGGGCTGGTTTCCTGGTCCCTCTTCCCGGACTCGAGCACCGCAGGCCTGCTTGGAGATGGTACTTCTGCCTAAGATGGCTGAACACGGGTTCCCAACGATGTTCAAATCACCAATTCAGCCCCATGGCGCCGCTTCTTGTCCTGGTGATGGCGACTAGAGGAAGGATTCCCACCGCAGTCCAGGCTCCGTGCGGCCACCGGCGCACAATGCCCACCATGGCACACGATGGGGGCGCCTCGGCATGCATGCCCAGGTGTGATCCCTGCCCGCTGACAGAGCCGGGGTGCTGGGGCTCTCAGAGGGCCCCACTCTGCCCCCCAGGCCAAGGGCACATGCCCACCCAGGCCCCAGGATCGCGCTCTTTGCAGGCCACACTCTGGGTGCCTCAGCCCAGAGAATTCCCTGCCTGAACAGGCATGAGAGCACCTGTCGGGCCTGTGCTGTCCTCTCCCGAGGCTGGCCCCCTAAGGAGTGACAGGTCACTGTGTATGAACCCCTAGGCTCTGGTGGTAGTTTAGAACAGGTGGTTCCCAGGAGGAGTTGCAGACAGATGTAAATGGAGTTTGGACTTGTGGGCTAGACTGTACACACACAGGCATGTGAGGGCCTGGAGGGGGTCTCTGTGCTTGGTCCTGAACCCCACAACTGGCAGGGAAGCACCTGGGGTATATTCATTAAAAGACCATGGTGGTGCGGGTGCCTGGGTGGCTTAGTCAGTTAAGTGTCCGACTCTTGATTTTGGCTCAGGTCACGATCTCAGGGTCATGAGATCGAGCCCCACTTTGAGCTCCACGCTGGCCGTGGAGCCAGCTTAAGATTCTCTCTCTCCTTCCACCCCTCCCCCACCTCTCTCACTCTTAAAAAAAAAAATTGTGGTGGTGGATTAGCGATGTGTGACACAAGATATGAGGCACGGATGGGTGGTTTCAAGTTCCACGTGTCCCGTGTCAGCCTTCCCCACTCACCCAGACGTGTCACGTTCCAACCCCGTACTGTCTGGCACTCTCGTTCTGCCTGGACTTTTCTGGGGAAAGAGCGCTCACCCCCCACTACAGAAGCCACCCTTTGCATGTTTGAACAGTTCTGCTAATTAGAACATTCTTCCCCAAGCACACCCCGAAACCACCTCCCAGGCACGTCTACCCTTTGGATCAGATTCCGATGGTGACCTGCCCAAGGTCACAGAGCTCCTCGATGGTGGAATCCCCAGGCCCGTGGCACTGTTCTTGCCTCTCCACCCTGAGCTAGTGCTCAGAAGAACCCCAGAATGAGTGAGGCCAAGACAGGGAGCCCGAGGGTCTATGGCCCTGCCCCCACCCCCCATCCATCCCCTACCCCTAATCATCTTGCCCAGCAGAGCACATAAGAAAGTTGCTTCACTGGCCTTTTTCTCTAAAACAGAGAGAACAAGAAAAACACAACACAACATTTTTGGGTCCAAAACAAAACACCAAGGACAATGTTAATAAATACACAAAAATGTAAAGATCTGGATCTCAGAGGCACAAGAACGTGTATCCCTGACACAGGCAGGCTGGGTCTCACAGGAATGACTCAGTGTGTGCCCCAGCGTCCCAGGGTGGGGGCAGCAGCGGGTGGAGAGGACACCTGGGGAGCCCCTGCAGGGCCTCTATTCTCCAGGGGTTGCAGACAGGGACCCACTGTTCCTAGTCCTCTAGCCTGGCTCAGAACAGCCCCCCCGCCCCGCCCCAGGGATGAAGGACTGGTAAGCCCCTCTGGCACCTGCTGCGGAGTCCGGGGGACCCTCTGCATGACTGGGAGTAAGGACCTTGGGGAGAATTCCTGGGGACCCAGGCAGCTTCCTGAGAGCCAGAGGGTCTAGAGAAGTTACCTGCCTTTAGAGGTAACACAGAGGCCGGGTGAGGCCCCACAGCCCAGTGGGTCCTGTCTCCTCCCCACCCCAGCAGGGGCAGAGGCTTATATCCTGCCCTGGGGCACTGGGTGGGGGGGGGAGACTCTGGAGCTCAGCCTGGGGACCTGAGCACACCCCCTCACCCAAGCACCACAAATCTCTGGCCCAGCCCGAGCCAGGCTGGAAAAGACCCCTGACTCCAGCAGGAGACCAAGGATTGATGGGGCACAACCTGAGAACTCTTGTTTCTGTATCCCACAGCGTCACCTTCCAGGTCACCCTCCCTTCATGCCCCAGCACGAGGACCAAAGTTGACATTCCCGGTTCAGCCAGCGGTCTAGCACCAGTTGCAAACCCCCTGCATGAGGAGGACAACCATTCCAGAGTGTCCGGAGCCCCCTTCTCTGGGGTGGGCTGGGTGAGGTTGGGAAGCACCAGAAGTAACAGGAAATGCCACGGGCAAGGGCAGAGGTGGCCACCGACACTGCCTTCCAGACGGCAAAGGCGAGCTGGACTCTGCCTCCCGGCCTTGGCTGGAGCTGTGTGGGGCTCCGGCTGGGAAGAGCGGGGCCTGAGACGAGCGTGTCTCCCCACCTACCCCTCCGAGCCCTGCAGCCAGAGCTCGTGACCGCACGCCCCCCACACCCCCCATGCCCCCTCAGCCCCTGAGAGTCCTCCTCGCCTTCCCTGTCCCACTTGGCCTCTCTGGGCAGACGGGCCAGACACGCAGGGCCTCCACAGTGGTCCCCACACGTCTGGCAAAGGCAGGCGGCTGGAAGGATCCAGTGTGGGGCCCCACGGTGTGGCCGTGAGGAGGAGGGGCTGGCCGGCCCCCAGTCCTGCCAGGAGGCAGACAGGAGCCCCCGAGAGCTTCGGGTGTGGGTGCGTCGCCCCGGCTCCCGGCTGAGGTATCTCCGGTGCGGGGCGCTCCGATCTTCTTCCTCACGCACCCGCTTCCAGGGGTGAAGTGTCACAGCCCCAAACCAGAACAACAAGAAGGCAAATAA
This sequence comes from Ailuropoda melanoleuca, assembly GCF_002007445.2. Lineage (NCBI taxonomy): Eukaryota > Metazoa > Chordata > Mammalia > Carnivora > Ursidae > Ailuropoda > Ailuropoda melanoleuca. Next base: position 74,602,349 of record NC_048223.1, on the reverse strand, counting down.
TTTAAAAGGAAGTCTGTGTTCGCCCTGCCCCGCTGTGCGTCCTCCGAGCCGGGGGTCTCTGAGGCGGCACACAGTGTAAACTTGACCGGCGGGAGAGGACAGCTGGGGTTCAGGTGACCAGGGAGGTGGTGGGGAGGCCGGTGCCTGGGGGCTTCGGGTCTTCCCTGAGCTGCCCTTTATCCTCGGAGATGGGCACAGGTGCCCCGGTCCAGCCCCAAGGCAGTCCCCGGGGGGCTCTGGGGGAAGTGCCCCAGGATGCTCGAGGGCTCAGATTCTGGGGAGGGGAGCGGTGCTGGGTCACCGGGGAGCTGGTGCCCAGAGGTCTCGGGAGCTGAGTGGGCTGGGCATGCTGACGGTCCTCTGATCCTGTTGGCCCCACAGTGGCCTCCACGGCATCCGGAGGGGCCTCAGATCCCAGCAGAGGGCTCCCAGGAGTGGAGAAGGGTGGTGGTGAGGCCAGGCCCGCATCCGGGCTGGTGTTGGGGCCCAGGGCCTTCTTGGTACAGGACTCACAGCACAGCCGGTGGTAGCCGGGGATGGAGCAGTAGCGATCGAGCGCTTCCATCTGGCAGAAGATGGACTGGTCCCCCACGCAGGGCTCCGCTGCACACACAGCACAAGGATCGATGCGGGAGGGTGCCCCCCTCCTACTCACCCTAGCGCCTGCCCTAGCTGGACTCGCCCTAAAGCTCTTTCCAGAGGGCGCCACAGGGCTGCCTGAGGGAGACTGGCCAGCGTGAGAACCTTATTCTTTGGGAGAGGAACTAACCCCTCCCTAGAGCAGTGGTTCTCAAAGTGGGGTCCCCACTCACGAAGCATCCACATCACCTGGAAGCTTGTCGGAAATGCCGATTCTCAGGCCCCATCCAGACCTACCCGAATCAGAAATTCTGGGGGTGGGGCCCAGCCCCGGGTTTTAACAAAACCTTCACGGTGATTCCACGGCATGGAGAGCGCTGAGAAGCACAGCCCTACATCACCCGTCATCAGACTTGGCTGCAGAGTGGAATCACAAAAAGCCGCTGCCCTGCTCCCACACCCGGGGAGACCGGACGGTCAGGGGGGCCTGGGCACCAGGTGCTTCTGACCCGCAGCAAAGCTTGGAGACCCTGCTCTCGAGGAAGTGGGAACCGTCGCCCCCTCCCAGTCAACCCAAAGGAACTGATTCCCTCGGGCCAGGGCCAGGCAGACGCCCGGGGAACCCACACGTGTGACGAGCACACGACACATCCTGCTACCTGTCAACACACATTTGGAACCTGCGCCAGTAAATCCGGAAGCAAGCAGATCTGGGCTCTGACTGAGACGCTACGACTTAAAAAGTGTGAGCCCTTGGGCCGGCATTTAAACTTTCCAACCCTCGGTTTTTTCCCCTATAAAATGGGGATAATGCTAGACATCTGCCACTGGATAATAACTTTAAGATGATAAATACCATTTATAAAGTTCCTGGCACAAAGGGATGTCCTCTATATTAGTTTCATTTGTTTTGGTTCAAATATCATCTAAAAATGTTTTTGTGTTTCTGTGATAATTCCAGGTAGGTCTCTCCAGACAACGTGAAGGCAAGAGCTTTGCTTTCTACTAATTTTTGCAGGGGGGGCGAGGAGGGGAGGCTGCAGGGGTGGGATAGGGGCGGGGCTTGGGGGCTGTTTTGGGGGAACAGGAAAGAGATTGGGGGGAAAAAATGGAAAGGCAGTGGCCCCTAGATGGCGCCAGAATTCCAGGACCAGGATCCCAAGGCCGCCCTTTGCTTAGGGCCGCACTTGTGCAGCCTGGCACAGGGACGGAGCAGCGGCAAGGCCGGAGCCAGAAGATACTCTGAGGACATCTAGTGAGACCCCATTTTTACAGATGAAGTCACTGAGCTCAGAGAGGTTTAGGGGTTTGCACAGCATCACACAGCCAGTTGGTCCACCACTAGAAATTAGGGTCTATGATTTTTCTACTTGTCTTGTCAGACCCTGGTCCTTGAGAAGGTCAAGAACAAAAAGAGAAAAAATCTTGGAAGGAAGCACAGAACACAGGGCCTGGTTCATAGCAGGTGCTTTGTCAATATTAATGGATGAATCGATGGGTAGATGGATGGTGGATGGATGGGTAGATGGGCAGGTGGGTGGATGGATGGGCGGGTGGATGGATGGAAAGATGAGAGGATGGACTAATGAGCTCCCGATCTTGAGGCAGAGAGAAGGTGCTACTACTATTTTTGTTGTTAGCTGACAACTAGACAGGAATGCACGCATTATCTCCTTTCATTCTTTCAACAGTCTATGAAGACAGTTCAGATCTCTAATTGCTTATCCCCAAATCTTGAAACCAGATATGATTCATAATTCAGAACTTTTGAAGTTAGAGAGGTAATATTCAGATTATAGAACATCCCGAGTAGGGAATGGGATGTCCCCTTGTAACTATGGCAATGTTTCTATAGCAAAAGAATACTGATCTCTTGGGTCAGGCCAGGTTCTGCTGCCATATGAGTTTGCACCAAATTTAGGAAAACACTGGCAGCTTTCAACATTTTGGAAGTGCAGATAAGGGCCTGTGGACCAGTATGGGCAGCACCCCCAGCTCACAGCTAAGGAATCGAAGGCTTCAGGAGGCTAAGGTCACATGGATTGGAAGCTGGGGCTGCCCCACCGCACGGCCCATGCTTGTGACATCGCGACCACAGGAAGGTCTGGGGCAGGGGGTGGAGTCCCAAGATACACTTACTTGATGATGTCTTGTTAATGGGATGTAGGGGCCCAGACTGTGGCACCCACTGTCCTTCTGGGGTCACAAGTTCCCGAATGTTGGCATTCACTGTAAAGTTCTGGAGATTTCCTGTGAGCAGGGAGAAGCAGCTCTAGGGTTTGGGGTCTCTAGGAAGGGCAAGGATGCAAGCCAGGCTGGGTTTCAGGCCTCAGCCAGAGAAGCCGGGCCTGCCCCCCACCCTATCCAGCTCACCTGCACAGGCGGGCAGGCTGCAGACCTGAACAGTGTCTGGCTTGTCCCCCTCACATTGCCCGAGACTGTTGGCGTTGGTCCGGCACACCACCTGTCGCTGCTGGATGCCCTCTCCGCAGGTGGCAGAGCACTGTGGCGGGAAGGCCAGGCCAGGCCAGGTCCCAGCAGCCGGGGGAGGGGGGCGGGGGGGGGATGGGTGGAGAGACAAGAGGAAGGGGGCGCTAAGCTCCAGAGTCCCGCCAATGCCCAGGCCAGAAAGGTGCAGAGGAGGGCGCTGAGTTTCTACTTGACCCGAGGGACATGCCGAGACGGCTCTGAACAGCCTCGCCAGGACAGAACGCCAACGTCACTACTACTCACTGGGTGCTGAACAGCCCTGCCTCGGCTCAGAGCCCCCTGACGCATTGGTCACCTAACAGTCCACCCTGGCTCAGGTGGGGACCGTGGAGACCCCATTCCAGCCCTTCCACCTGGGCCCACCATGTCTGGTTTGTGCCCCGGGGCCTGAAATATTTTGGGTATTGTTCTGGCAAACCCCCTTGTTGCAATGCACCAGCCAGCGGGACCCGGGGCAGGCCCACTCACTCAATGCTATCTTAGTAATGGGATGGAGGGTCCCGGATTGTGACACCCACTAAGCTGAGCGAGCTGGGTGACAGGGTCTCCACGGACCCCTCCAGCTGGGACATTCAAAGGCTCTGTGACTCCACGTACTGAAACTCAGCCGGCAGAGGCAGGCTCCTAAGTGCCTCCTTCCCCGAGAGGGCAAGGCGTGGGACACAGCGTGCGAGGGCCGTTGCGCACCTCAGCCCTGGGCCTCACCTCCTCTGAGAGACGTGGGCTGGTGGTGGGGGCTCCCGAAAAGCAAGGCTGCCCAGCGTAACTGGGTCACAGGGCTTGGTCAGCATTGTCCCCAGCCTCTCCTAGTGGGACGGGGAAGAACCCACAGACGGGAGCTTGTCTGCCAGGGCCCGAGGGAGACACGAGCACAAAGGGCCACACAGAGATGGGACGAGATGGCTCATCCCCCCAGGATGAAGAATGACAACGGCCCTTGAGCGCTCGGTCAGTCTCATGGGGGCAACTACCTTCCACCTTCCGTCCCCCTGCTGTCAGTTTTCTCAAAGCGGTCCTCTGTGGACCAGCCGTCTTTCTGTTTTATGTTAAAACAAATAAATCTTCATATATGTTATGGAGAAGAAACTAAACTCTGCATAAGTTGTGTGGGGATTTGGGGTTATTTAAAAATACCCTTTATTATGTAATATTTCCAGCATACGGAAAAGTATGAGGAAGTTGGTCATGACAGCCTGTTCAAATACCACCACCAGCTTTCATAAATCAGCATTCGGGCACAGCTTCAAATGCCGTGTCGTGCCTTCTTAAACCTTAAGTGCACCGTATCCCATTGGAAGTGATTTTCCGTCATACTTGGCGCTGTTTCTCACCCGTTTTTCTGAGGGTTCTCTATCTTGGTGAGTATACAGTTGAAGCGTATTTATTTTTCTCCATCTGTGTTATTTTTTTTTTTAAAGATTTTTTATTTATTTATTTGACAGAGATAGAGACAGCCAGCGAGAGAGGGAACACAGCAGGGGGAGTGGGAGAGGAAGAAGCAGGCTCATAGCGGAGGAGCCTGATGTGGCTCGATCCCGTAACGCCGGGATCACGCCCTGAGCCGAAGGCAGACGCTTAACCGCTGTGCCACCCAGGCGCCCCTCCATCTGTGTTATTTTATTGCATGAACAGACCATGATTTTGGGTCCAGTCTCCTGCAGATGGGCATTTAGAGGATTTCCTGAAATTCTGCTTTTACAGTAAGTATGGTTGTGCTTATCTTTGCGACCAAATGAGGTTTTAAAATATTATGGGAGGGGCGCCTCGGTGGCTCAGTCGTTAAGCATCTGCCTTCAGCTCAGGGCGTGATCCCGGCGTTCTGGGATCGAGCCCCATGTCAGGCTCCTCCGCTGAGAGCCTGCTTCTTCCTCTCCCACTACCCCTGCTTGTGTTCCCTCTCTCGCTGGCTGTCTCTCTCTCTGTCAAATAAGTAAATAAAATCTTTAAAAAAAAATATTATGGTAAAACATAGATGTCCTAAGACGTACTATTTTAACCGTTTCTAAGTGTCCAGTTCAGTGGCAGTAAGCACATTCTCACTGTGGTACGACCATCTCTACCTCCTCATCCAGAGCTTTTCCCTTCCTCCTAAACTGAGACCCTGTCCGCTTTAAATAAGAACTCCTCCGGCCCCTCCCCCAGCCCCAGGCACCCACCCTCCTACTCTGCGTCTCTATGAATGTGACTATTGCAGCTAACACAGCATTTGTCATTTTGCACCTGGCTGGTTTCCCCTAGCATAACACTTTAAGGTTTGCATCAAATGAATTTTTAAGAGAAAACTCAAGGCAGAAAATTTCCCTGTGGCCACTTTAAGGGTTTAGCCAGGAGCACTTGGACTGACCATTCGTTCTTATGGTCGGTCTTCCCTCTCCTACCCTGGCCTCCCAACAGCGAACTTTCTATAGAGCTGCTAAGTGATCTTTTACACCTGGAATCAGAGCCCTTTAATAGTTTCTCACTGCTTTTATAATCATGTTTTTTTATTATATTATGTTAGTCACCATACAGTACATCCCTGGCTTCTGATGTAAAGTTCCATGATTCATTGTTGCGTGTAACACCCAGTGCACCATGCAATACGTGCCCTCCTTACTACCCATCACCGGTCTATCCCATTCCCCCACCCCCCTCCCCTCTGAAGTCCTCAGTTTGTTTCTCAGAGTCCATAGTCTCTCATGCTTCATTCCCCCTTCTGATTGCCCCCCTTTCTTTATCCCTTTCTTCCCCTACCGATCATCCTAGCTCTTATGTTCCATAGATGAGAGAAATCATATGATAATTGTCTTTCTCTGCTTGACTTATTTCACTTAGCATTATCTCCTCCAGTGGCGTCCATGTTGCAGCAAATGTTGAGAACTCGTTCTAGTGAAGAGAAGGGCCACATGCAGCCCAATGTTCATAGCAGCATTGTCCACAATAGCTAAATCGTGGAAGGAGCCGAGATGCCCTTCAGCAGATGACTGGAGTAAGAAGCTGTGGTCCGTATACACAGTGGAATATTACTCCGCCGTCAGAAAGAACGCGTTCTCACTACTTGTAGAATACATTCTAATTCCTCACATAGCCCTATAAGCATTGACCCCCGCCTGCCTCTCTGTCATCCTGTAGCCCCTGTCCCTTCCATTCAGCTCCGGTCTCACTGTCCTTTTGGTTTCTGGAACATGGCAAGGTTGTTTCTGCCTTTCTGTGGCTCATCCATTGGGTCTCAGCTCAAATGTCACCTCCTCAGGGAGGCCCTCCCGGATACATAACCCCCATTTACTCCTGCACAGCTCCAACTGCAATCTGTAAATACACTTTTGTTATTGGCTTACTTATCTCTTCTGTCTCTCTTACTGGACTGGAAGCTACACAAGGCCAAGAATCATGTCTAGTCGATGACGGATTCCAGGCATTGCTAGTAGTGTGCCTGGCACATAGCTGGCACTCAGTAAATATTTCCTGACCATAAGAAACCGCTTCAGTTCGCTCACCTGTGTCACGACGATTTGAGCCCATGCCTCCTAGCTCTGACCCAGTTCTAGGTCAAAGCAGATAGTGAATGAAAAGGCCTAGCCCAGAAACATGGCCCAGCAGATGTAGGAGCTGTCGGACTTAGGTTTGAGAAAAATCAGATGGGATCAGATCAGATAGGGGGAGAGAAATTTAGTCAGAGACTCTCTGCCTGCAGGGAGCATGCAGCTCCTCACCCAGACCCACCTTTTCCCAGATTCCCCAGAGAAGGTGCCCCCTGGCCCAGCCCCTCCCGCCCTCTGAGAACAACTCACCTGGGACCAGGCTCCCATGCGCCACTGGGCTGGACAGGGCACGCGGAAGCAGGGCCGCCGGGCCTCGGGCCGGTCTCCAGGGCAGGCCTTGGCCGGCATGGCCTTGTGGGTACCGTTGGAGAGGGGCAGCAGGCACTGCACCCCCCGGATCTGCACCCCCAGCTTCCCACAGCTCCGGCTGCAGGCACCCCACTCCTCCGTCACCCACCTGGAGACAGAGAAGGCAAAAGGTGGAGGGGAGGTGGGACTAGGAGGACACTTCCTCTCGGGGTCCCTCCCACGCCCTGAATCACTGCAGGCAGGAGCTGGAGAGTGGGGTTGAGCTTCAGAGTGCTTGGAAGCCAAGACAACCACCCACCGGGCTCTGCGGCTGCCAGGCTGTGTGGCCTTAGAGAGGTCACTTACACTCTCCTCTGTTTCCTCATCTGAAAATGGGTATAATGCATCTTTAAATCTGGCACCCTGCATGTTCACAGGCAAGCTATTAACGCCCCTAAACTCAGTTACCCCCATCTTTACATCAGGATTCTTTCAACACCTCGTAAATATCGGAGTGTCTCCCGTGGGCAGGTGCTGTCCTAGGTGCTGAGATACAGGAGTAAGCAAAACAGAGGACAGTCATAGCTTGCAGAGCTGAAGCTCCTCCCCTGGGCCTCCTGGGACAATTACAGGACTTGTATACGTAAAGTACTTGGCAGAGTGCATGCACACACTAGGCATGTAATAAATGCGGGTACTATTACTACCACCACCAGCACTAAGCTGGTAGTCTCCAATGTCTTCTAGCCACAGAGCAGCTCCCAAGAGCCAAGAAGTAGCCGCTGCTGGCTGAGTTAGACAAAGACCTAACAGAGGGGGGAGGGACAGTCTAACCCCAACCCCTATTTCCTGAGTCATCTTTTAGTGAATGAGGGCTCTTCCGGCCAACCCCATCCTTTAAAAGATAAAAACAAAAAGGCCCCAACTTCACTGGGCATTTTACAGATGAGAAGCCCGGTGGGGTGACCTGCCCAGGACCACAGAGAGTTAGCCCGTGCTCTGTGACCACAGACGTTGGCAGGAAAGCGGCCTGCATACAGCATGAAAGGAAGTGCAGAGGGCTGAGGGCTGGGGCACACCCGCTTGGCCAGGCACAGGGAGGCCATGGTGGGCTCCACGCTGGTCACCACCTCCCGCCCCGGCCCTGAGGCTCCTCCAGCCTGAGGGAGCAGAGCTGCTGTGAGTCGGCAAAGCCAAGTTGGACCGCTCGGACCCCTGAAGATTCCCGAAGAGGCTGGAGAAAGGACTCGGCTCTCTCCTGGGGGCGGAGGAGGTGCTGGGGTCATCTCTGTGACAGGCTCAAGGTCAGATATCGAATCCCAGACAAGTCATAGCTCTTCCTCTCCACAAAGTCCCCTCCAAATAACCCCAAGAATATGACCTTGTGCTCAAATGCGCCTGTCTCCTCAGGCCAGGGAACCCCATCGGGGGCTAGACTATGGCTGGGAGCTGGCGTCAGCATCCTGGCCTGTGGCCCGGAGCCTAGAAGCACTGAAATCCACTTCACCTCATGGTCCCCTCAGATCACTGAGGGGAAAGCTATGTCCCCAAAGTGGGCCTCAGTTTCCCCATCTGTTGAAGAATGCTAGAAGGGGCAGAACAAAGGAAGCACCATCCTTCTGGGAGTGGAAGTTAACCCAGAAGTCCCACGGGGCACAGATGGGCAAGAAGGGCAGTGCTGGCCACAGGCAGAGTGCTGTGTGGGCTGCTCTGCTCAGGGAGTCCCAGGCGCAGGGGCTGTGAGCCTCTAGGCTCTCAGCCAGAGGAAGCAGGCCCAGCAGCTCCTCCTCCCGGCCTAAAGAGGGTCAGCGACACCCCCGGCAATGGGATCAGGCTCGAAGTCCCTCCCCTAGGACACTCACGCGGGCTGGGCACATGGGTGCTGATTGCAGCGCCGGCGGATGGGCTTGGGCCTCTTCCTGTGGTCGCACAGGTGCCGCTGGACCATGTGGTGGTCGCGCCGGCGCCGGCAGCCGTATTTGGTAAACTGGATCCCTGTGGGAAGGGCAGGCTGACTTGGGCCTGGTCCCGCCAGGACCCTGCGGCTCTGCCGGAGCCTTGGGATGGCGAACTCTGGAGAGCCTGGAGGGCCAGTTCTACCTCCTTCTGTGCCTCTGCACCCCTCCTGTCCTGGTCGCTTTCTGAAGCAGCCTTGATCTGCCCATCTCATGCGTCGCTGGCTTAGTGCAGGTGGGGGAGGAGGGGACCTGGCAGGAGCGCTGCCTCTCCGCTTAGCTGGGGAGCCCTCAGGGGACACAGGACCGGCTGGACTTCTGCTCCAGCACTCCCAGCCCCATAACCAAGGCCCTGCCCAGACAGGCTGTGACACCTGAGACATCTTTCAGGAGAAAGTGGGGCACAAGCTAGGGACACATCAAGAGGAGATCATGTTGGTCCCCAGCCACTCGTGCTCCTCCCCGAAAAGCCCTGAGCTGCCCCCACGAGGCTGCGAGATGGCTGGACAGGCCAGTACCTCCTCCGCAGGCCTTGGTGCAGGGGGCCCAGCTCTTGAGCGCCCACTCGTAGGTGTCTGTCTCCTCCAGGAGCACGTTGTTGCTCCCGATAAGAGGCAGTAGGTCCTCATGGATGATGTATTTGTAGGCCAGGCTGCTGCGGGGGCCACCCTCAGCTGGGGGGAGCACCTGAGGGGAGACGGAGGAGGTGGCACAGGACTGGAGAGCAAAGAGGCAAGGCCAGCATGGGGGAGGGGCCAGGGAGGAGGAATCAAAGGGAAGGATGTGGGGACAGCACCGAGCGTGGCCTGGGAGACCATTCACACCAGCAGCCGTGCAGCAGACTCAGGCTACACCTGCTGGGCGCCAGTCCAAGCATCGCCTGTGTGCTCGTGGCTAATTTTCCCTCCCACAGACCCAAGTTCTAATGAGAGCAGGAACCATGTCTGTCAGTCTGTCCTCCTCACCAGGGCAGCCACACTCCCTGACTCCAGAAGATGGTCTATAAGGTAGACTCTCATCAGATATGTGATGGAAAACAGTTTCTCCCATCCTGTTCAGCTTCTCTTCTCACTGTCATCATCACGTCTTCTGACGTCCAAAATTTCTCAGTTTCCACAAAGACCAATTTACCTATGTTTCTTTTGTTGCTTATGCTTTTGGTATCACAACTAAGATCCAAGGTCATGAGATCGATCCCTCTATTTTCTCTAAGAGTTCTATGGTTTTAGCTCTTGTACTTGGGTATTTGATCTAGTTTGAATGTCTTTATGTATATGGTGTGAGGTAGGGGTTCAACTTCATTCTTTGATATGTGGATAATCCAGTTGTTTTAATTGAAGAGATTATACTTTGCCCATTGAATGGCCTTGGTACCCTTGCTGAAAATCATTGGCTATAGGTGTAGGGGTGGTCAGTAAATATAGGGTGAAGGAAAATATATAGGTTGAATTATATGATGACACCAATAGGTTCCAGACCTTGCCCTCTAGGACCTCCCTGACTAGTGAGGGCAGCACCAGGAAAAAAGCCTATCCACGGTCTCCCCACCACCAGCCAGTATCAAGAACACTGCAGAAAAAACCCCTCCTGGTCCGATCTCCTGCACTAACAGTCCGGCTCCATAAGCCCCAGTCTACGGTCTAGGAAAAGGGGGTGTGGGCAGAGGAAGACCCCAGCAAGGACAGTGACCCCATCCCCCTCATAGGAGGCTGGCAGCAAGAGATGGCACCCCCAGGTCACTTGTTGGCAATGCCGTTATTCCAGCAGACACTGGATGATGCCAGGACGATGGGGGAACCAACCCAGGTGTCTCCTGTTCATTCCTAGGCCTTATTTCTGATGCTGTATTAAGGAGACTCCCTCTGACAGTAAGACAACCATTTATTTCTCCTTCCTCATTTGCCACCCCATCTGCCTTTAAGCACAGAGGGCACCTTTGCCTTGGCCTTGCCCAAGCTGCTGAAGACACTGCAACAGGAAGACTTCTGCCAGGCCTGTGCTAGCTTAACAGCAAAGACAGTGAGCTGGGGGGGCTGGGCTGGGGCAGCAAGGGAGTGGACAGGGGCCACCATGCAGGGTGGGGGCTCACCAGGACGGCAATGGCTTCAGGCAGGGGCCCACTGGTCTTGAGGCTTTCCTTGGCATCCTCCACGACGTACTCCCACTCCAGGCCCATTGCAGTAAAGGTCCGGCTCACTGCTTCCTTGCCCTTGGGGTTGAGGATGAAGCTGCCTGTGACCTGGTTCTTCACCGCTGGCCATGGGGAGAGGGTCACACAGATTTCTATTCCCCTTCACAGGAGCACTAGCCAGACCTCCTCTGGGGCATCAAGACTTTCCTAGTGAACCCCTTGGGGTTCCCTGTGACCTGTCCCTCCTTTCCACCAGAGCCTTCCCCAGTCAGATGGGTCACCACACGGGCTGCACACAGCATCCCCACCTCTGGACCCTGGTGCACCCCATTCCTCCCACCCTGTCCTCCCTTCTTCCTGCCTGACTTATCTTTGCTCATATGTAAGGCTCAGTGCAATCCTCCCCTCCTCCAGGAAGCCATCTTTGATTGCCCAGTCCTCAGGGATTTGCCCTCCCTAAAACTTCTATAGCAGAGCCCTAAGGCTAAGAGTATAGGCTCCGGAGTCAGACTGACCTGGGGAAATTACTTAGCTTCCTGGGCTGCCTCAGTGTCACCACCCGTAACATGGGAATCCTAATTAGACCTCGCTCTCAGGGCTGCTGCCCCATGAGGATAAGCACAGTATCCCACCCCCACCCAGCCACCGTGGTGCTCCTGGGACAACTAAGGAGTTCGTACATGTAAAGAACCAGGCAGCACGCGAGGCATGCAGGTGGCATTCAATAAATGGCAGGCACTGTTACTGTCATCAGAACAGCGCCTCAGAGTCAGCACTGTTGCCGCGACACATGACCCATCTCCCCCACAGCCTGTCAGGGTGTCTCCTCCATCTTGGTGTCCTTGGGGCCTGGTGCAAAGTGAGAGTTTTAAAAACATCTATACGTTTCTACCCCTTCACGTCCCAGTCAGTGAGAAACCCGCACCTGGTTATTGCGGGTGCCTGGCAGGTGGGTGGGAGGTATGCAGGTGCAGACACCCTAGCAAAGGCCGCCACGTCACAGCCTCGGCCACCCTGAAAGGAGCGGGGGGGAGGGGCTGCAGCCTGGGACACAAGCCCCTTCACCAGGTTGGAGAACAAAGGCTCCGGAGCCCGGGGGTGTCCCCACCAAGTGAGGATGAAAACGGTTCTGCGTAACGATGATCCCATAAGAGCCAATGATCAGAGCACTAACCATGCCCTGGTCACTCTGCTACCTGCCTCAGTGGAACCCTGACACACATCCTGAGGCTGGTGCTACCATTAGTCCAGATGGAGAGACAGAGGAGGGGCAAGGGCTTGTCCTGGACACACAGAGGGCTGGTGGTCCAGCTCTGTCTGCCAAGTGGGAGGAGGAGAGATGCCCACCATCTCTCATTGCCTCATCTCTCTCAGCCCCCAAAATCACCCGACCTGGAGTCCGAGCCGGGCGGCTCCTTGGGCCAACCCGGCCTCAAATCTTCCCTCCACCCTGTCTGCTCCCACACCTCTCGGCAGCCGCCGCCCCCCTCCTGGCTGTACATCCCTCATTCCAGGGGTGGTGGGCTGGGCTCCGTGGGGAACACCTGTGAGTCCTGGCCTGACCGCTGACCTGCTCTGTACCCTGAGCGACTACAGGCATCCCTCGTTTGATTTACACTGCATTTTTTACCAAACTGAACATCTGTGGCAACCATACGTCAAGCAAGCCTATTGGTGCCATTTTTCCAACCATTTGCTCACTTCACATCGGTGTCCCATTTTGGTAATTCTTGCAATATTTCAGACCTGTTCATTATGATACTTGTTCTGGTGATCCGTGGTCAGTGGTATCTGATGTTACTACTGGAATTGTTTTCGGGCACCACAAACTGTGCCCACACAGCACAGTGAACTTGATGGATCAATGTCATGTATGTCCTGACTGCTCCACGGACAGGCCAGTCCCCTGTCTCTGTCCCTGTCCTCGAGCCTGCTTATCCCAACACACCACAATATTGAAATCAGGTCAAGAAATAACCCTTCAATGGTCACTAAGTGTTCCAGTGAAAGGAAGAGTCATTGTCTCTCACTTTAGTGCAGAAGGCACGGCAAAAGCCGAGACGGCCAAAAGCCAGGCGTGTGGTCCGGAGAGTCAGCCCAGTTGCAAAGGCAAAGTTCTTGAAGGAAACGGAAGGTGCTTCTCCAGTAAACACATGAATGATAAGAAAGCGAAGCAGCCTTATTGCTGATATGGGGAAAGCGGTCTGAGGGAGAGATCAAACCAGCCACCACATTCCGTTCAGCCAAAGCTGAGAGAGGGGAGGAAGCCGCAGAAAAAGTTGGAAGCAGGGGAGGTTGGTTCTTGAGGTTTTAAGAAGCATCTCCATTAACAAAGAAGCGCAAGGTAAGGCAGCAGGTGCTGATGCAGAGGCTGCAGCAAATTATCCAGAAGACCCAGCTGAGATCACTCAGGAAGGCGGCTAGGCTAGACAACAGATTTCCAATGCAGATGAGACCGTCTCCTCCTGAAAGATGCCATCTAGGCCCTTCATGGCTAGAAAGGAGCCTCCACAGATCATCACGAGGCTGACGGGAGGTCATAAATGAAAAGTACCAGCCCGAGACCCAGCACGGGGAGACGGTAACAGCAGCATTCTCTTCCCTCCATTTCTTTTCAAAGAATCCACGTCCCCAGATCCCAGGAGAGTCTAACGAGTTTGGGCAGGGCCTTGGCTTTCACTGCCCACACTGCCACCTGTCCTGGACTTCTCCAGACAAGACGTACTCTGACAGGCAGGCACACACACACTCACATATACACACCTTGCACATTTCCATGGAGGGCGCAGCTTGGACCTCACACATGCGTAATCACACAATGTGTGTGGACGTCAAGCGCACGTGCAGCCTCCATGGAGCCCTCCTCACCTCCAGCGGATGGAGGAGCTAGACTTCTGCAGGCAGAGCATGGAGGCCGGAAAGGGGGGGGCAGAAGGGGCAGACCGAGGAGGCCCAAGGGGCCGCTAGTATGATGGAATCATCTGGAGAGGTGAGGCAGGAGTGTCTGTCCTCTTGGAGTAAATGACCCTTCTCTCCTTGCCCCCTTTCTCTCTCCTGGCCCCTGTTCTGGCAAAATACCCCAGAGCCAGACAGGCAAGTGGGCAGGGAGTTGGCCAAACCAAGCCCTCCAAACTCACCCTCCCTGTGCAGAGTGGGGTGGTGAGCAAGCGCATGGGGCCGGCAGACAGGAGACCCCGGCCCAGCCTGGTTCACTGCGTGGGTGAATCGGGGAACACAGAGGGGCCATGATCCACAGTGGCCCTCAGTTTTCCCTTGTGCCTCTTGCCTCTCAGGTGCCTTCCAGAGCAGGTTAGGGCTCTCTTACAGCTGCATCAATGGAGACGCAGTCCCCAGGGGGTACAATTTCTCCAGAACACATGAAAACGTTTTCTATTACTTTGATGATAACCTAAAAACATGAATATCAGCATTTTGGTAATACATGGGCTTGCCCAAAGATGTTTTGTGTTTGTGTTTAGGAAGAGCTAATGGCAAGGAGTGTGACCCGGTGGGCATAACAGGTAAGACAGGCCTGTGGGATATGCTCAGGCCCAGTGACATCATGGCACACGTGCCCTCTGTGAGAGGTCTGAACACAGACAAGTGTGGGAGAACCCAGCCACTGCCCAAAGTCAGGGCGGCAGCCTTCTCTGCTTGCTCATTGAGACCCTGCTCCAAACCATGCTTATGTGGTTTAAATTGACCTGTAATTCACATACCACACACTCAGCCTTTTAAAGTGTGTAATTCGGTGACTATTGGACCACTATCTGGTTCCTGAAGACACTTCACCACCCCCATTTGTAGACACTCCCATCCCCCTCCCACCGGCCCCTGAGCACCACGAATCTGCCCTCTTGTCCCTCTGGATTTGCCTGCTCTAGACACATTCATTTTTTAATCGCCAACTTAGTTTCAGCACAAACAGAACACAGCAAACAAATGAATACAAAAATCTCTCCCATTACATTGATGTTCTCCATTTGAATTTTGTCGATTTATTTTGGGGGCCTCAATTTTTAATCTCTCTTGGCCTTATGGTTGTGTAACTATTATAAGGAGTGACTTAATGATTGTGTTTACGTGTCATTATAATAAGAATAATCCAAGGATCCATGTAGCAGACTGCAAAAATGGCTACAAATTCCTCCTATTCCAGTGTGCACACCTCCTTGTGCCATGACTCTGCCACACTTCCCAGCAAGAGATCATCTGTTTCTGCCCCTGGGCTTGGTCATGAGACTTGCTTGGGCCACTAGGACATTACAAAGCATGACATAAGCAGAGACCTGGCAAGTGCTTGCACGCTGGGGCTTGCCTGCTCTTGCCGCCACTGAGGACCATGTGACAGACACCACGTAAATAATCTCAGGCTAGCCAGCCGGACACACGGCCCTGTCACCCCCATCACCCCGGCTGACTGCCAGTACCAACCAGCATCCTACAGACCCACCAGATGCTGCCTTTTGGGTGAATGAGGCCAGGCAGAGAAGTAGAAGCAGCATGAGTAGAGCCCAGCCCAATCTGATGGCCCACAAAGCCATGAGCTAATACAAACACTTGTTTGAAACCATAAAGTTTTGGGATGGTATGTTACACAGCAAAAGGTGACTGATACGTTCTATGAAAATGGTTTTCCTTTAAGAGATGTGTATGATTAATCAACAGTGACTGCCCCCCACAGACACAACCTGCTCCTGAAGGGCAGAGGTGGGAGGGGAATCTTCACTGGATCCCCTCTCACACCTTCTGATATCTAAACCATGGAACAGGTTGTCCATTCAACACACAAAAAAAATTTAAGGGTTCCCTGCCATTATTCGAATTTGTGAAACCCCCCCTGCATTAGAATCCTCCCGTCTGCCCTCCCAGCTTCCCCATGGCTGAGGGCAGGCCCCAGGGCCTGGCGACCCCTCCCCCGGCTCCCCGACACTCACCAATGTGGTGGGGGATCTTCTCCAGCTCCTCAATCTGGATGTGCCTGGCACCCGCGGGGATCTGTACCAGTTTGAGAGCTCCTGCCACAGAGAAGGATCCATGAGCATCTTGAACAGGTGGCCCCGTCTGCCCAGCATACCCCATACTCTGCCCCTCGCACGCACGTACCCAAGAACCTGTTTCCTCATCTGTAAAATAGGAATGGGCCCTTGTCCACACGGTGCTGAGAGGGTCAAATGAGATACTATTGTTTAAATGCTCTCTCAAGTCTAAGAGCTGCGGGGAGGGGGGCAGGTAAGCACGCATGTGCATTCATTACTATCATTCCTCACTTTCTTGAGCCTCCTTTTCTCTCCTGATGTCCCCTCTCCCTTTCTTCTCAAACCTTAAGGGATTTAGATTAAGAACCAGCATGGCTTCTCTGGGCCCCATGGCCCTCCCAATCCCAGGCCTGGAAACAAACCTCTCTCAAAGCTGCCAACCTGGCCCCCACAAGGAAAGGTGAGGCAAAGCTGTGACACTCCCAAAGGGGAAATGGATCTAACTCATCCTAGAATGTAAAGGACGAATATCTGGCCCTTTTCATCAGCCAAGTGTGGCCAGACTGAAAGTGAGGAGGGAAGTCAAGGAACTCAAGGTACCAGGAGTTCAAAGCAGGAGACACCACAAGTTTACCAAAAAAGGGAGAGAGGGAAGAGAAAAAAACATTCCAGTCCAGTCTGGGCTACCTCTTCAGACGTGTCTGAGCTCTCACTCTCCCCAGCAGTCCCTGGGTCAAAGAGATGGCTGGGCTCCTATCACAGCACACTGACCAGCAGAAAAATGCTTCTGAGCTCCTGGGCCCAAACGCAGGCAGCACACACTGGAAGAGGAGGCTGCCAGCTGTAGCTTCTGACTCAGTAGCCTAGGGCAGCCTGGGAAGGTCTAGAGGCAGGTTCCAGGTGCCTCCCCCTATCTGCACCTACCTTGAACTGCGGCCCGGCAGAGGAAGGAGGGCTCGCCTGAGGGTCTCAGGCTCGAGGGAACCTGGCCAGGCCAGAACCCCAACCATCCCTGGTCATCTCCCCAGCCCCAGCCTGCTCACCTGCCTGCTTGGAGGCCTTGCCCAGTGTCCCCTTCACAGTCCTGCAGTGAGAGTTGTCGCCGCCACAGACCCCGCACTTGTCATCTGTCTTCATGGATCCCACCTCCTTGTCACAGCCAACGGGCTGAGGCCAGAGTTGGGGTCAGCAGGAGAAGGCTCCATGTCCCCCGCTACCATCCCCAGGCCGGCAGCCCCTGACTCCCTCCCCGTTCCCCAGGCCCCACAAGTTGACGATGGACCAAGAGGCATTCCTGGACAGGTCTCTGCCACAAACTGGCCATGTGACATGGGCAGGTCTTAAACTTGGCCACTCCTCTTCCCTTGAATGGGGCTGGGTGATAACCCCTTTCTAGCATCCAGAGATTATGCTGAGGACCAAGGGTGTCATGGGTGGGGCAGGGGAGGAGACACCTGTCTCCCCGGGGCAGGCAATGCAGCCCTCCAGTCTCCCAGGGAACGTAGAAGGTGGGGGGCCCAAAGCAGGGAACCTACCACACACTCGCCGCGGGCACAGACGCTGTACGGGTCCCGGTAGCTGCAGCGTGTCCCATCATGGACCACCTGGTTCATGAAGACCACGTCCCCTGTGTCCTCTGACTGGCAGATCAGCTCACACTTCTGGGCATCTGTGGACAAACAGACCATGCCGAATTCCCAGCCGCGCTCAGAGAAAGTGGGCTGGCCCAGGAGGACAGCAGCACCTGTCCCAAGCAGGAAGCTCCTGGGCCAGCTCTGGGTGCTAAGGAAAGCCTTGGGGGTGGAGCTGGGGCTTAAAATCCCTGCTGTGTCACTTATTAGCCTAGTGATCCTGGGCAGATTATCAGATCTCTCTGAGCCTCAGTTCCTTATCCCTGATCAGTAAAACGCCACATAGGATGTTAAAGAAAATCAAGTAATAAAATAATAGTAATAACAATAATAATAAGCCAACACTTACTGAATGTTTACAATGTGCCAGATACTTCCAAAACCTTTACATGCTTTTTTTTTTTTTTAAGTAGGCTCCACACCCAACGTGGGGCTTGAACTCACGACCCTGCGATCAAGAGTCACATGCTCTACCGACCGAGCCAGCCAAGCACCCCTACACACTCTGGATGTAAAACTTCAAATGTTTTTTGTGAATGAACTTATTTAAATTTTTCAATACCGCAAGGAAGTAAGTTCTAGCATTACAGAGGAGACCAAGGACCAGAGAGGTTAAGAAATTTGCTCAAGGCCACACAGCCACACACTTAAGTAGAAGAGCCAGGACTCTAAACCAGGCGGTCTGGCTTGAGGTCCACGTTGACCTCTCCAAACACTTCCCCAGTCACATGTACGATGGTGTATCTTATCATGTTTCTAAACATTAGGAGGCTGTGTGAAACTGAGGCAGAACAGTAGTCTGGGTTTGGATTTGCCAAACGAAGCTGCAGAGAGAGAGGAAAGGAGGTCCTTTCTACTTCTAACAACTAATTGTTCTCTTCCCTATCTGGGCCATTGATGTCCTAAAAAGAAGGTTCCAGAGAACACATAAATATTTGCTGTGTTCCTTAGAAAAAGCGATGTTGGAGCTTAGCTAACTTTCTGGAATTTGTCTAAAAGTCCTGGGAAAAACCCGAAGTCCAGCTGCCCCAGGGGCCTCTAAGCCCCTCCCTACAGGGGCTTGTTTGGATCTGAATGGCTCTGCAAGGCTTTCAAAGCAAGCTATGCCCTCAGCCAAATTTGTAAGGAACCATCTGGCTCTCTGCTCCTGGTCCCTGGGCTCCCAGGATACATCTCGCCCCAGTACTCAGGTCTCAAGTCCAGGACCACAGCATCCAATATCACTTCGGATTTCATGCACCAGAGCCAGATTCCAGTGGGAGAGGGATAGGAGACTCTAACCTTCCCAAAGGGTTAGGGACCCTGACCAGTACGCCCCAGGCAGGCAGCTCTCTGGGCAGCCACAGAAGCCAGCCGACAGTGGCAAGGGAGCGGCGAACTCCTAGAGTGAGAGGAATTCAAAGCAGAGGGAAAACACTCTCTGCCATCATGTTCCGGTGAGGGCTGGGCACTGGTGGGCAGTGGAGAGGCCTCTGAGGTCCCTTCCAAGCTGAAGACTGTCATTCTAAATGTGAGCTGGACAACCGAGGGTCTTGCAATTAATTCTTTGGAACCAGAGCTACAAAGAGGCAGCCCTGCGCTCAGGAGAGAAAAGGCCATTCTAGAGGTGCCATCGGAAGCTGAGGGCTGCGTGGTAGGAGTCGGACATCTGTTCACCAAACAACCATGGAGAGGCTGGCAGGGGGAGTGGACACAGAGGACCATTAAGGGCCCTTCCAGCCTGAAGGCTCTAAGACGCCGCGAACCCCAGCCCTGCGCTGGCATCTCTCTGCCACTAGGCAAAACATCAATGGAAAGGCTCCAAAGCAGACAGGTCCTGGCTCTGGCACTTGGTCCCCAAATTCAGTTGCTCTGCATGAGTCCTGAGGCCTGTGTCTGTCCCAGAGCAGCCTAGAGGGAGTCAGTATGAGGATCCCAGAGGCTCTCACCTGCCTGCCTTTCAAATCCTCTTCATTCACTGCTAAAACAGTAGCACCATCAGTAAAACCTAAAAATATGGTATGTAACAGGACAGAGCCTCTCGGGACGGTGCTTACGCAAAGCCAGGGCACCTGCCCCTGGATAGTGGTACCTTCCCGTACAGATACGGACCCGTGTGAGCGGCACCAACCCCAAAAGCCGACACTGCGGCAGCCTCAAAGGCGCCTCCAGGTGAAGGGCCCCTGGTTCGAGATGTTTTCCCCACCAGAATACAGTCGGCATAAATATACAAATCAGGGATGGCTTTAATGAGGACAGTTGGCCCCAAGGCACACAAGACAAGAGCCTGTATAGAGGTATGTGGCAAGCCTGCCCATTGCATTGTCCCTTTTGGTGCCCTGACTGTCCCTCCACCTCTACGGGCTGCCCCAGGCATGGGAAGCCCACCCAGGAAGACATAGACCCAACGGGCGCCCAAGGACATGGCGGCTGGGAGGGGGAGGTGCCCACTCACCATCTTCAGGCTCATAGGGGAGCCAGCTGTGCTTGGCATTCTGGTGGACGTAGTAAGAGTTGCGCTTGGCACACTGCTGGGCCCGGAAGTCCTCGTAGGGCCCCGGGCACTCCTCGCTGTTGCATATCTGGTACTGGAACTCGGGCCCTGAACACAGGCGGCCTCCATAGGCTGGGCTGCGGCAGGCACAGAGGGGCCAGGTGAGCTTGCTGGAAGGCTGGGAGGGCCAGGCTTCCCACATGGCCACCGGTGGCAGCTCAGCCTTGGAGAGGAACATGAAGAGGCTCTTCTGAACTAGAGAGGGACCCCCACGAGGGGGGGCAGGGGCTGCTGTGCTCAGAGCCCTTTCAGATTCCTCTTGTTCCACCCCTGGGGCACACCTGTTCCACTGGGGGGGGTGAGGGGGAGAGCTGAGAAACAGGGGCGGGGGGTGGCAGGGACAGGGATGACTAACCCTCTCCGACTGGGCTGGAAGAGAAACCAGTCTTACTTGTCTTTGTATATGCTTTCAACCATTGCACAGGCCCTGGCATACAGTAGGCACTAAAACATGCCTCCACAATTCCGATTTGCATCTGCTGCCACTTCACCTCATAATAAACTAAGGAGCTTAGGTAAAGAGAGACACGGGTCAGGAACGAGAAGGCTGTGCTAGATGTCAGCCCGAGTCGGCCGAGTCACCCAGCCTCGCCGAGCCTGAATCTCCCCTTTAAAGGTGGCCCCGGGATACCTGTTCTCTTACCTACCTCCTGGTGTGTCTGTGAGCAATAAATAAGAAAAGGTATTTAACGCAATCTGTCTGCTCTTCTCCATTACATGAAGAGGACTGGGTAGGATTATCGATGCAAAGCGTCCAAGCATCGTTCCTGGCACCGTGTTCCCAGAGCCGGGAGCCTCACACGGGCATCCCACCTGACACCGAGACAGTGCTCGGTACACTAGAACAATTACAACAGCAGACGCCGTCCATTAGCGCTTAACCTGGGCTGGGCATAGGGCTGAGGGTACCCATATTATTTCACTCAAGCCTCATACAATATGAAGAGTTATGATTACAGAGGAGTTTGCTAGATGGCAGCTTTGATCAAGGAGATAACCATCTGTCTCGACTGGGAAGTGGTTTACTCAGAGTGGGCCCCACTGGGTCCTTGTCCAACCGGGGCTTTCACACCCCCAACAGTGGCAGTTACAGGGCAGTTCATTTGGGCGCATATCTGTAAAAGGTCAGCACAGCCAGAGGACACAGGAACAGGCTGTGCCAGGAGGTAGTGAGCCTCCCATCCTGGAGGTAAACAGCAGAATACGAAGGACCCCTCCTAAGGATGCGAGGAAGGACGGCCACTCCCAAGCCGCGGCATCCAAGAGCACTGCTGTTCTGCGGGGGCTGGCACCCCTGGTTCCTGGAGCCCGCTGACCCACACAGCTGCCCCCGGCTGTCCCCTGTCTAGCCTGAGACTGTCTGACCAGGTCACTTCGGCCTGGGACAGGGAGGCCATAGCCAGCTGGCACTTGGAAGTTCCAAAACCACGGGAGGGATCCCCACAGAGGGAATAAAAGAGACACAGACTGCTCCCTCAGACTCCTGGAATTTGGGTAGGGCAGCGAAAGGCAGAATTTGATGTCAGAAAGAGGTAAGTTAAGAAAAATCTATGGAGGTTTTGCTTCGTGTGGTGAGAAAACAAACATGGCTACTGAACGTTCAGATCAGTGTCTTCTCAAAGCTCAGCCAGAGGATCAGAGTCCTGGGCCCACTCAGAATCTTCCGCACGTGAGAGAATCACTGGTTCAGACCCATTCTCCAATGCCACGCCTGATGGCAGATGGCAGGCCCAGGTAGAAGGGATCCAGCCTCACCACCCCCGCAACAATTTTGGGTCCCCACCAATAGACCACAAACCACCTGCAGGGGTCCTTCTCTCTAGGGTCCTGCCCCCACCCTGCACCACATGCCTTCCTCTCCCAGCCCCTCAGGCCTGGGGTGGGGTGTCCCCTGCCCTGCCCACCTCAGCCAAGAGCACTCACGGGGGATTGTCACAGCTCCGGCTGCGGGATCGAACCCCGCCCCCACATGACCGTGAACATGACCCGAACTTGGTCCAGGAGCTCCAGCCTCCATCCTGGCCGTAAGCCTGCTCCAGCGACTTCCAGATGCAGTGACCTTTGAAACACCACTGGGATGGAGCAGAGGGGATGAGGTTACCCTGGGGCCACTGCTGCGCAGCCTGCTGGGAGAGTGCCCGACGGTGCACGTGGCACAGCTGGGGGGCACCACAGGTGAGCCCAGAGAAAGGGACATTAAGAGCACAAGCCTCAGGGTGGCACAGAATCCCACCCCTACCATGAGCCAAGGGACCTTCAGCAAAGGGTTCCCCTTTCTAACCCTATCCCTCCACTGGACAGTGTGGGTTACAGCACCTGCCCACGGGGCTGCTTGGGGGCCTTCGAGGAGGTCATGCCTGGCACACACAGCCCTCCAAAAATGGCAGCATTATCAATGACGAAAATAACTGTGCAGTTAGGCAGTTTACCACTCCTGGAGAAAAAAGAGCTGATCGGTGATAGAAGACACAATCTTTCCATGCTATCTAGAGTCGATCTCGATTCTGTACCTCAAAATCTCTCATGCCCATCTGCAGTCACTCCCTGTCCTGAGGGGTGGGGACTTGGAAAGCTCCCCAGATGGTTCCAATATGCAGCCAAAACTGAGAGCCATGGACTGTCACGTGAAATTGTGACGGAAGGACCTGGAACTCTGGAAATACCTGGAGTCTCCAGGGTAAGAGCAGGACAGGCGGGGAGCCCACTGGGCCGGTCCAAGGCCATGGGAAGCCCCATCCATCTGTGAAGGGGCAGACCCCCCCAACATGTGCTGGGTGGGTGGAGCCTGGCAAGGGCAGAGGGCAGGCTGGGGGGCAGGTCCTGTGGCTGGGCTCCCAGGGGATGCTGAGTAAGCCTGGAGCCTCTCTCAACGCCCTGCTTCTGCCCTTTGCTCTGACGTGACTTCAGAATCACCTGAGGAGTGGAAAGGCCACTTGGTCGGGGGTCAGTAGGACCCAGAGAAGTGCCACGAATGGCCCACAGGTACCACAGAGATCAGGCTCAGGGCAAGCAATGGAGCAGAGGTGGGTTTCAGACCGCAGGTCAGGGCTCTCAGGACCACGAGGTCCCCGAGACAAATGAAGCCCTAACACGCACACACGCTCAAGGGGGGCAAACACACGCCAGCACATACGTGAAAGGGTGGGTCTGCGGCAGGGGAATCAACGCATGTGTGGGAGAAACAGTGTGGTGGGCCGGGGAGGGCAGGCAGGACACCTGGAGTCTTCCCTCACCCCACTTTGACTCCCCAGGTTCCTTCGCCTGCCTGCCTGGGCCTCATTCTTCTCATCTGTAAAATGGGAGTAAGCCAGCAACTGTGGTGTGGGAGGGAGGGTATGAACCTGAGTTCGTGGGGGGCTCCGCACACTCACGCCTGGGGGGGCAGGGGCTCCCCGGGACCCGCACAGTCCTGCCACAGCCCCCAGCCCCAGGTACCTGGCCCGGCGCACACTCGGTGCCATCCAGGGGGGGCCCCTTCTTGGTCTTGCAGAAGTACGGGTTGTCGGGGTGGCTGCACCATAGCTGCTTGCAGGGCTCGAAGGTCTGGAACTGCACGGTAAGGGGAGAGCGGTCACCTGCCGCACCGGCACGCAGGCTCCAAGTTGTCCAGGGAGCAAAGGGCAGTGACTGGGGCGGGGGCTGTGGTGGATGCTGGCGACAGAACACGGCAAAGGAGGCAGGAGGGTCCACGCCCTCAAACTGGGCCCCACTCCAATGACCTCCATGGACGCCTCCTCTCTCCAGCGGGGCACCGAGAAGGGGCAGGGCACAACCACACTCCCCTTGTTGCTTCCCCAGGCCTCCCTCCCCGCCTTTGCGGAAGTCGCTGTGCCACTGGGCAGGGACTAGGGTTTGAGGCTCTGGGGACGCTTGGGCCTGCTGAGACCCCTTGAGCCCAGTGCACGTCAGGGCCTTCAAGGGGCTGCTGGTCTAGTCCAGAGCCCAGGCACTCAGGCGAGGCCAGGACTCCCACCCCCCCTCTGGTCTCAGCCAGGACTCCCACCCCCCCCCCCGGTCGTCGGTGACCTCCTGTTTCATGCTGTCCAGGAGAGCCCAGGTTGTTCTCTCCCATGATCCCTTGCCAGCCAGACCAGGGTCCTACAGATATAGTCCTTGGGCACTGAAATCCCACGTCCCAGGCTGTTCCTACCCTCCTAGCTCAGAGACCACGTGTCCCCGTGTGGCCTGGGCAATAGGAAGGTGACCCTACACAGGGACCCCCGGTCCTGCAGGATGTGAGCCTCTGCCCAGGCCCTGGCGAGCGGCTGATTGCTTCTCTCCTGGGGGGGGAGGTTCTAACTGATCCCCAGTGCCAGGCTTGACCCCGCCCTGTCCTGCAGGGTAAGGAAGGGCTCTGCTCCCTTGTGTCTATCTGCTAGGCATGGGTGGGGACAGGGGAGCATGCAATTGACCCCCTGGAGAGAGATCACGTGGGGACACAGGAGATTCTCACTAGGCTGACAAATCAGCCCAAAACATCCTGTCCAATCCCCGAAGGGCAGATGGAGGTAACTATCCATCAGAGCCCAGCACCTGATCTGACAGAGGGACTGCCCGGCTCATAAGGCCCCCAATAACCCATCCAGCCAGGATCCCATCAGCCACCTGCCCTCTCTGTTCTACTCTGCTCCACCCTTCCCAGGACTAAAGCATCCTCCAGCCACTGCACACACCTGCCTCCAAAGGTGGGACTGGGTGGGGCAGGGCCAGGCCCTGGACACCCTGCATCCCCCCACGGCAGGGGGCAGCAAGCCTGCAGGCCCAGCACCAGGCCACCTTGCCAGCCGGGAGGAAGGTGTGCTGCAGAGGCCCGGCCTGGGTTACGGGAGGACAAGGCCCTGGCCCCCCGGCAGGCAGAGGCTGCTGGGAACTCACCGCAGAGCAGGTGTGGTATCCAGAGCCGAAGTCAAAGCGGCACTGCTCGTCCATGGAGTAGCCAATGCCCGGCAGCTCCGGAGGCCGGGGCCAGGCGGGTGCAAAGGGGTCATCGAGAAGGCAGTCGTAGGAGCTGCAGGTGGAGACAAGGAGGTGAGCCAGGCTGCGGCAGGAATTCCCACACCCTCCTTTCCTTCAAGTGGGGGTCAAAGGAGCAAAGATGGCCTGCAGGAACCGGCGCCTGCTGCCCTCAGCCAGGCGCTGGGTCTTCCCAGGAGGAAGGGCTGGTTCCTGGACAATCGAGGGCTCACTGCACTGAGGGAAGAAAAGGCAGCCCACCTCGCAGGACATACTCAGGCCCCTGTCCACCTGCCACACGAGGTTAGTGACAGTATCCCTGCCCACACCTGCACCACCCGAATCCACTTGGCACCCATTCTTGGCCTCAAGCTCCTAGGTCTAAAGCTTGTCCTTGGCGGCCCAGGAGCTGAGCAGCGAGGCTGGGATTCGAGCGTGTGTCAGGGGCAGGGTGGTCCCAGGAAGGAGATGGCTCGGGGGCGGGGGAGATGGAGTAGCAGGCTGCATGCTCCCCGTCCCCAGCCTGGAGGTGGAGGAGACCTACGGCAAATAGCGGCTGAGCTCCACTTTGCTGCAGCGGGACCAGTGGAAGCGGTGGAAGGCAGCCTGCACCAGGGGCGCCATGACACTGCCCAGGCTGGTCTCGTCGGCACAGCCGTTGCCCTGACCGTCATGCTCCATGCCGAGCCTAAGGGGCAGGGGTGGGGTGCAGAAGGGAGCCCCGAGTCACGCCAGGGAGCCCATCCCTGTGAGGACAGGCAGGTGAGCCAGCAATAGGACAGCATGCCCTAACCCGGCTTCAGACTGTTCCTCCTGGCCTCAGTTTCCCCACCATGCAGGGGAGAGGACCACCCCTCTGGATGGAAGCTGAGGCCCCACCCTGCTCCCCAATGGGGCTGGACTCATTCTGCCCTCCTGCTCCCTCCTCAAGCCCCGCCTACATCCCCGCACATTCCAAGGCCAGCTCAAGCCCCACTCCTACCCAGGACCCCCCTCCCTGGCCACCTCCCCCCCGAGGGCTGACCTCCCACAGCAGGGGCCACCTGTCCCACCATTAACAGCTCACATGCCGTAAGCATCCTCCCACCAGGCCCAAGGCCTGCAAGTGCAAGGACCAGGTCTCCGTTGGCTCAGTTCAACCTCATTTCCTGAGTGTCTGCATACCAGCTTTCAAGCTTCCCCAAGAGCCCGCAGAACTGAGCACAGAACTTTGTGCATGGTACACACCTACCGTCACGATAGTTTAAATTGTAGAGTCTGTTTTTTATCATTAGAATCAAATGCCAAAGCCCAAAGGCTCTAAATTCTCTAATACTCCCAAGGGGCTGCGTGTGGCCTTGTGCACCAGACAGACACACGGACTACTAAGGATGTCCTGGTATCTCCACAGGGAGAGGCTCTGCTCCATGAGAGTGGACGCCCCCCCCCCCCGCACACACACACAGAAGGTCAAACTCCGGCTCTAAAGTATGTGGGACCATGGGCTTCTGGGGCAGGACGGGACCCCCGAGGTTTCCTGCGTGTCAGCCTCCCTGCCAGAGAGGAGGAAGCTGGGGCCCCAGTGAGGGGCCAAGCTGGCTTGGAGTCCACATGGGCCTGCTGTGCTGACGGGGCTGGTGTGGAGAGGGGCAGGGCAGACAGCAGGTTGGCAGACCCCCTCCGGGCTGGCTCACCCCCCTCCGTCCCAGGTCCTTCCACCTGCAGGAAGGAGCCCTCACTCCTCACTCCACATGTGCGCTGGGGAGGGGCTGGGAGTGCATCCCTCAGTTCCGCCCGGTGGGCAGACGGGGCCGGGAGGCATGACTGTAGCATGTGCATGTTACCAAAGGACAACCTGGATGACAGTGGCGAATTTGCTTTCTCCCAGAATGCAGCTTCTCTGGCCTATTCTCCACTGCAGTCCATTCCTACCACACGGCCTGGCGCACAGTGGGTGCTCAAGAGATGTTGGTTGAATGAATGAATGGATATGCTCTAAGCAAAATCCAGGACCAAAGATCAAGCAAGCCAGGAGCCAGCCTGGCCCGAGGCCTGAGGCTCTGAGCGCCTGTTAGCGATGTGCTCAGGCCAGCACTGCTGTGTGCACGGAGCAGTGGTGTGGTCTGGAACGGCTCTCGGAAGGGTCTCAAGGTGTGCATGGGATGAGGGACGGAGGCCATCCAGGGAACGGACCCCTGCCTATGATGGGACATGGCATCAACCTGCCCAAAGGCGGGGCCTCATCTGGTTCTCCATGGCCCTGGGATTTGGGGGCTGGACCCAAGGCAGGCCCAGAATTGCCATCTGGGCCCCGAGGCTCCCTCCCCATCAGGGCTGGGCCTCAGGGCATGGGCAGCTCCTCTGGCATCTCCCAGGATTCTGGGACTGGAGCCTGATCTGCGATTAAGCCACCCACACCCGCAGAACTCCTCGAGGCTCACAGCGCAGCCCACCCTCCCGGGGCCACTCACACACACTTACACGTGGCCAGTCTCGTGGGCCACCACAAAGGCTGAGGAGAAGCCATCCTCGTGGTTGAGGGTACAGCTTCTCAGGGGGTGGCACATGCCAGTGACAGGTGCATACCCTGCCGGGGAGAGGAAGAGAGGGCAGAGAAAGGTCACAGGAAGGTGAGGCAGGACTCGACGAGACCTGTGCCCAGCCAGCCACTGTCGGGACATGCTGACGTGGTCACTGCCACAGGGTGCCTGGAGGAAGAAGGATCTTTGCAAAGTCCACCTCCCTCCCAACAGGAGAGAAACCTGAGCCAAATGCTCCCACATCCTAAAACTCTACAGCCCCTCTGAGGGCCTGCAGTTTCCATGCTCTTGTCAGCGCCCCTCCGATCAAGACAGTGAGACTTCCAGAGGCCCCAACCCTGCACACACCCCACTTCCGTGCCGTGTCCCTCCGGTCAGTCGGTCAGTCAACAAACACACTGCATTCACAGCCCCTGGCAGGCTCAACCGAGACAGTAGGGACCAGAATGGGGGCCCACTCACTCCCCCTGGTCCCCAAGAAACCATTTCAAGCTTGTCCACCTGTCTGGCCAGGTCCTATCTCCAGAGTCCCAGGACTCTCTCTGTTGACAGGGAACATGGCCCCTCAAACCGCCTTGGGGTGGCTCCAGGGAGCCCCGCCCGAGCCTGGGCCTCGGCCCTGCAGCTGCACACACCTGGCCACAGCTAATACAGTACCTGGCGTACCTGAGGGCCCGAAGTCCTGCCGGGTGAGGAAGACCACGTGGTCGTGGTGCTCTGCGTGGCTGGGATCCTGGCGCTGCTGAGAGTGCGCCCAGCGACACACCTGCTCCAGGCTGCGAGAGGGGTTCCCACGCTCGATCAGGCTCAGAGACTGCGGGGGCCAAGCTCGTCAACAGAGGGGCGATCGCCAGAGCCCCCAGACCGCAGAGGACACCGAGGCCCATGAGACTGCAGGGCGGGTCCGTGGGTCATCAGTAGCCCCAACTCCAGCCGCTGCTAGCGCACGGCCCTCCCACTTCAGGGAGCATTCACGTGCCAGGCCCTGTGCCAGGACGCCTGTCTGCGGAGAACTCAACACGCGTTCTCTCTCATCCCTCAACTGACTTCGAGACGGGTCTTGTGCTGAACATTTCTTCTATGCTTTGTGTTCACTGTCTCATTTTATCCTCACAAGAGCCCCTGGAGGAAAGTTCTGTGGCCACCCCCGTTTGGGGGAAAATAAGAGACAGGTCTAAGATTGCAGAGCCCAGGGCCCCAGTGTCCAACCAGAGCAGGACTAGTCTTGGTCACTGCCCCCGCTCTGAGCCCATCTCCGCATCGGTTCCTCAGGGAGAGGGCTCTCCAGCTGCCAGGCTGCAAGACTGTCCGCTTACGGGGTTGGAGGGCACCCCCCAGTCCCTGCGGTAACATCCCCACATGCCTCTTCCCCTGAAGCCTCGGTTCTAATGGTCTCAGGGTTCGGATTCTGGAAACAAAATGCTTCCCAGATGCTGACCAAGGCCTCCCCACCCCACAGCCCGTCCTATGCATAAGCCCCACACCCCTTCCCCCTCCAAACGCTGCCTGTTGGCGAAGGGGGGTTACCTGTCGGTAGCCGACCATGATCAAGCGGACCAGCGCGATGTTTATGTGGGCCCCCAGGGACTCATCGTGGTAAATCTCATCCACCTGCCAGGAGAAGCGAGCATGCAATTGTAGGGGAAGCACACGTGGGTTAAGAGCCCAGCACAGAGCAGGTCCTGAGCTAGGTACCTGACCCACGTTATCCCAGTTCATCCTCACCATGGCCTTAGCAGGCCGCGTTCTTATCCCTACTGTACCGATGAAGAAACCGAGGCAGAGAGAGGCAAAATGGCCTTCCCAAGGACACACAGCTAAGGAGCCGCAGAGCTGGGATTCAAATCCTGGCCTGCCTGGTTCCACCTGTGCACTCCCTCCGTGAGGCCAAGTGTGAGGGGGCCCGGCCTCAAACACAGCCCTCTGACGGAGACTCATCCTTCCAGGGCTGAGAAGAGTCCTTCCACAAACGCCATCCAGCCCGGGTCGCTCCTTCTCACGTCCCTGTGTATACCTCTCCAGCTGCCACTGGAATCGTCTGTCTGCTCTGCAGTGCCCACGGAACTTTTCCAGGGCAAATCCGAGAGAAAGTACACAAGGGTCTTGGAAATGCAGACTCTCGGGCCCACCTCCCAAGTCAGAGCCGGCACTGTGACCACAATCCCCAGGGCTTCTCGGCCATGGTCAAGTTTGCGGAGCACGGCACCGGGAAACTCCCTTCTCCCATAGGCCCAGGGACCCGTGGGGCTGTGCCAAGCACAGTCCACCGAAGAGTGCTGTCCTCCCCAGTCCCCTAATCAGGACACCCCGAACAGTGTCCATGACAGATGGGCAAGCCTCAGCCTGTCCCCCAGGGACAGGGAGCTCACTCTCCCCTGAGTGTCCATTTCCTGAGGATGCCCCTTGAACAATTCCAGCTTTTTTGTTTTAACTTTTTTTTCTTAATAGAAAACATTTTGCCCTATAAACTGTGAAAAGTACAAAAAAGGTAAAAGAAGGAAATCGACCATCAACCAGATAGATGTATGATAACCACAGTTACTATGCTTCCTGCTGTGTGTGTGTGTGTGTGTGTACGCGTGGGCTCATTTTACAGAATAGTAATCATACTAAATATACTGTTTATATGGTGCTTGTTTTGTGAAACATTATCCCATATATTTAAAAGCATCATCTCCAATGTCTGCGTGTGATGGGCCATGACTTATGTAACTAATTGCCTAGTTGGACGTCACCGCAGGGAGGAGTGACTGGCTCAGCGAGTCAGTGTCAGCACACAGCACTGCTAAAGCAATGCAGCTGCAGAGGCCAGAGTCCTGGGTTCAAATCCTGCCTCTGCCCTGGATGCTGGGTGGCTCAGGGCACATCAGGCAACTCCTTAGGACCTATTTCTGTAGAATGGGGATCCTGATGGCCGTCAGAGGGCTGGCATGTGGACATCTCATGCCAGCGCCACATCTGGGAGCAATGAGTGGGCCACACAAACAGAGAGGCAGAAGCGGATCCCAGCCTCCAACTCCTGCCTGCACGCCTTCCCGGGAGCTGGATGGCGTTCCAGACATGGCCCTGTTCTCCTCACTGCCGTCTCTCCATGCCCCTGGGCCCAGGAGCAAAGTAACAGCGTACAGCCCACAAAGCAACTGCCATCTACCAAAGGGAGAGGAACATAGTGCCAAGACTGTATGTGAGAGTCCCACAGGGAGGGCGAAGCAGGAGGCGACCGGAGGCCTGCTCCTGGGCCGGCCAAAGACCTAGCAGGCTGTGGCCGCAGAGCTCGGCAGCCGAAGCCTTGTGCACCACAGAGGCCCCCTGCTGGTGAGCACGCGGACTTCAGAGCAGCCTGTGTCAGGCTTCCTTCCACCAGGGCCTACCTGGCACCCACGTCTGGCCCCAACTGAGACCAAAGACCAGCACCAGCTGTGGAACAGCGCCCCCCGACACCCCAGCACAGGGAACAACGGAAAATCCAATGGGCGGCGGCACTTCCACCCTCATCCGCTCCCCAGCACACATCACGGGGGCAGAGTGGCCAAATGCGGAAAGAGAGGACATCCTTCTCAACCTAGGTGCCCCTGACTTCTCCTAGGAGAACTGTGTGGTGGAGGGGGGCAACATGCGGGGGCCAATCGGCCACACATATTTTCTCCCTAACAGAATTCTGACCGAAGAATTCTTCGCTGTTCTGCAGAAATAATCATCAACCTGCCACGGATATTTCTTACATAACCTTCATATCTCAGCCCCTCCAACTCAGAACGTGGCCTCCCTTCCACATGGGGTGCGGCCAATGTCTCAGACCCCCCCTTACGTGCCCTGTAAGCACGCAGACCAAAGATGGGGTGATAAGCAAGGCACGCTCTACACAGCTACATCTGTGCCCCACATGGACACGTGTAAACCCACTGGTTGCCCCGGGGCAGGAAAAGAGAGCAGTCCCCGGAATGCTTCGGTGGAGACATCTGCAGGGCCTCTGGGCATTTGGAAATTGTCAGGGCCTTTGTCTTCCTGCTCTGTGTCTCTCCAAAGTGGGCCAGGCACATTGCTGCCGGAATCTGGCCACATCCTTCATTGCTGTCCCCACACTCAGCAGGTCAAACTCACCCACTCCAATGACTGGCCTCTCCACCCAGGACACTGGGAGGTCCTCACGGTGGGAATGGGGAAGAGACTGCCGCCTCTCCGAACAGGAGGCAGAATCAGAGCCCGAGGGTCCAACATTGGTGGGGATTGAGTGGGGCCTCCTGATGCCACCTCCCACTCCCAGGTAACTGGCCTAAATGCAATAGTGAGGGAGCAGAAAGGGGCAGAGGCCCCCTCCGGATGGAGAGACCTTGCTCAGCACAGTACAGCGCTCTGGAATCATCAGGTGACTGGTGGACCTGACCCCAGGAGCTGGGGGAAAAGGAGATGGGGTCCGTATGGGCCGGAGGGGTCAGGGAGGGCTTGCTGGAGGACCCAGAACGAGCCTCGCCCGAGAAGGTCACACGCCCTTTGGAGGAGATGGGCTGAGGTTCGGTGCAGGGGAGAGAAAGGCAAGAATCCTGTGGAGTCATCAAGAGAACCCGGAGGCCAGTGGTAATCATGACAGCTGAGGCCAGCCCCACCCACAATCGGGAATTTCTCCCCAGTCCCTGCTTGCACGCTTCCAGCAATGCCCGTACCAGCCCATTGGAAAGTTCTGGGTGCCGTGAGCCCCATTCGGCCTTCCCGTCTGCCTCCCCCACTGGCCTCAAGTCTCTCTCTGGAAGTCGCGCTGAGCATAGCTGCTCCATTCCTGGGGAGAGATGGTGGCCGTGGTCTCTGCGGGACTTCTCCCCGTGCTCCCGTCAGTCATGGAGAAAACCTTCCAGGAGGCAAGAAGAGAGAGGACGGGCCACTTGCCAAGGAAGGGCCATCTGGTTAGGAGTAGGTTTTCAACAGCGACAAGGGGAGACAATGAAGTAATACCTTCAAAGCACCAAGATAAAGAACCCGTCTGCCTACGATCCTGGGCCCTGCAAACCAGCTTTTAAGAAGCATGATGAAAGAAGACATTATCAAAGAAACAGAGCCCGAGACAGTTACACAGACCCCACCACAGGGTCTGAAGCAAAGGAAGATGGAAAGCGATCCCCAAAAGGTGGCCTAAGGAGCAAGGGTGGATGAATAGCTCTGACGGGTGAAAGGAGCACGGTTCAGCAATGAGCGATAGTCTGGTCTTTTCTTATGCTACATAAGGATGATAAAAATGAAGTAATTCCATTTTACAACTTTATTTCCTCATTAAAAAAAAAAAAAAGTGGGCTTGGCCCTGCCATTCCACATCCCCTGGCCTGGTCCGTCTCTGGGGCCCTGGCATGCTCATTT
Source organism: Ailuropoda melanoleuca (assembly GCF_002007445.2). Lineage (NCBI taxonomy): Eukaryota > Metazoa > Chordata > Mammalia > Carnivora > Ursidae > Ailuropoda > Ailuropoda melanoleuca. Next base: position 74,569,424 of record NC_048223.1, on the reverse strand, counting down.
GCACACACCCCGATCACCCGCAGCCCTTGAGTAGGATCTTAGGGCTTGGATTCAGCTGAAGCTGACCTGACCGCTTGCACAGGCCAAGAAGGTGGCTGAACAGGGCTGCCATGTGCACCGAGAACCTCAGAAGCCCCCTGGCACACGGGTTTGAGCCACAGCCGTGAGCCGGTGCTGGAACCCCAGCCAGGAGGCACAGCTACCTGAGAGGCCCAGGTCCCCTGGAACACACCCACATGTGGCTCCCTGACAGGCTCTGGTCTGGCTGTGCACTCCAGAACTGGCTCTGTCAGCCTCTGCCCTCCGCGGCTGCCTCCCAATGCCAGAGGGAAGGCCAGGGCGCCAGCTCTGGGGAGACCAGGAGTCGCTTCCCGTGGTTGTGGGCACCAGCGCGACGGCAGCAAGACACACCCACAGAGCACAAAAGAACACTGTGTCTGGTCTCCTTGCTTCCCCACCTCAGCCAAGTTCAATGACATCTGCCAAGACCCAGGTTAGGGTTCCACACCACGTACTGACCTGGGATGGCCACTGGGTATGTACTAGAAAAACAAGCAAAGGTCAGGACTCTCTCTGGCCAAGGGGAGACAAAAGAGAAGAAGGGAGAAGTTTTCATGGTCACATAGCAGAAGCTAGAAACCACTAGGGTTGGGGGAAGAGCTGCTATTCATGAACACTGACCACGTGCCGGGCACCATGCTGAAGGCTTGCATACAACCTCACATCAACCTCACGAAGAGAGGCATTGTTCCCATTTCACAGGTGAGAAAGCCAGGGCTCAGAGAGGTTGAGTGACTCACCTGTGGCCACCCAGCCAGAAAGCAGGAGGGCTCAAACTTAAACTCAGATCTTTGTGACTCTTAGCCACTACACTCAGCTCCTTTCTAGAACAAGCCCCTGTGGCAGGCTGGCTAGAGTGGGCTTCCTCTGGCCTGGGAGAGAAGATGAGAAAGTGGGTTTCCACATCCAGTAAACAGCAACATGGCAAGGCGGGAGTGGCTGCAAGAACCCCTTCCCTGTTTTCCTGTAACCCTGCGTGGGCGGGCCTCCTGGGGGGAGGGGGGCGGCAGGGGGGAGCTCTGTGGTCAAGCCCAGGGAGCAGGAAGAAGGAAAGGAGGGTCTATTGGGCTGGGAGCTCTGCATCTGTTTTCCTGTCCAAAGGGAGGGTCAGACTCTGGGTGGCTACAGCAGAAATGCCTGGGCCTCTGTCTAGGGCTGGAGGGGAGAGCTGGGCCCCTGGGGAGCCCATGGGAGGGCAGCTGGCAGCCTTCCCTTCTGGACCAGGCCAAGATGGGCTTCTCCTTGTTGGTGCAGGGACAGGATCCAGTGGAGAATGGTCCCCAGCCAGCAGGAGTTCCCACACTGCTAGGGAACACGGCTCCCGAGGAGCTGGGGCAACATGTCCACCTGCCTGGTCAGCCAGGTCCAGGACAGGGAGGGGCCGTGCTGGAAAGTGCGACCCCGAGGTCTCAAGCCCACCCCTGCTCAAACAGGAGAAGACACGAATGGCCACTGGAGGGCTGGCACAGCCACAGCCCCTGCCCACCTCACAGCACCCTCCCAGCAACCTGCCCGGAAGGAAGTTCTATCCCTTCTCTTCCTTCTAACTGGTATACTTTTGATTTTAGAATAGCTTTAGATTTCCAGAAAAGCTGCAAGCAGAGTCCAGAGAGTTTCCGAGGGCCCCACCCCTGCTTCCCCTATGATTAACATTTGCCGTGACAGCGGTACATTTGTCACAACGGCTGAACCCATAGGACACATCATTACTAACGAAAGCCCGTATTTCTTTCAGATTTCCCCAGTTTTCTCCTAACGTCTTTTGTTTCTGCTCTGAGATCACATCCAGGACCCCAGGTTACACTTCGCCACCGCGTCACCTCGGGCTGCTCCAGACTATTCCTCCTCTCCGACCGTTCCTCCGACTTCCCTGGGTTTTGACGACCCAGCAGTTTCAAGGAATTCCAGTGAGGCATTTAACAGACTGTCCTTCAACGTGGGTACAACTGATGTTTGTCTCACGGTTAGATGGGGGAAACGGGCCTAGGGGAGGGAGACCACAGAGCTGAAGTGCCACCGTCTCCACGTGAGTCAGGGCACTGCCACCAGCAGGACCCGTCCCTGGCGAGGCTGACCTCCATCGCCTGCTGGGACCGCATCTGCCCCCAGGCCGTGCTGTTCGGGACCAAGCCACAGAGCACAGCCCTCACTGCAGGAGAGGGAGCTCAAATCCACCTCCCTGAGGACAGAGTCTCTGTATCAGTTACTTGGAATTCTCCTCCCATCTGTTTATTTATTCTGTCCTTTATTGATCCGTATGAACCCATGGGTGTGGATTCTATACTCTGGGTTATAATTCACTGCTACATTATTGTGTTGCACAAATTGTCCCACTTTGGCCACCGGGAGCTCTTTCAGGTGGCTCCTGCGTCCCTTTAACACAGCCTTGCTGTTGGTTCGGGGGGGGGGGGTTGGGTGGTGTTTGTGGAGCACTTCCTTTCTGGCACTAGGGGATGCTCGTCTTGGACATTCTCCGCTCCAGGTCTAAGACTCAGCCATTCCTCGAAGGAGCTCCATCAGGCGTGGCACGTTAGCCTCTTCTAACTGGGACAGGAGCAGGTGCACAGCGACGGCAGGAGCTCAGCACGGCTCTGCGCACGTGCCTTCCCTGGCCACTTGCCGCCTCAGAACCCGAACAGAATGGGGGCAGCCCTGCTGGAAGGAGAGGCCTGGCCATGATCACCTGTCCTGCCCTTTCTCAGCCCCAGACCCCGGGACCAGCCCTCCGCCCCCCAGTCCCGACCCTTCCAACAAGACGGGGACGCAGCGGCTCTGCCGACCCAGTGCTCCAACAGCACCGCACTGCATCAGATGCTCTTCTCTCCCTGTTTACAATCGCGGCGGGTCAGGCGGCAGTTAGAGCGTGTTGTCACCGCCCGTGTGAGCAAGAACCTGTTACTCCTGGGGGCTTCCCAGGACACAGCAACCCCTTGCCATTGCCGGCAGTGGGCCGTTTAGGGGTTCCCTGAGGAAGGAATGTGAGTCCTGCCTGCCTGAAAACCTCCACGGCCAGCTTCGGGTAAAATCGAGAAGGCACCCACTTTTCAGAGCTTGCAGAACAGGTTCCGGCTTGGAGGAAATCCCAAAGATAAGGCGCGCCTGCAGCATCACCCATGCTCCAGAGGGCACAGGGGACTGCGCTGTGCGGGTGAGCACACCCTTGGATGGCTCTCTACGGAAAGGGACTTGGACAAGGAGCGCTCCGAACAGAAGTTAGGGAATACCTTACTTCCCCACACTGTCGTGTCTATGTCTGCACACGAGTAATGTAAGTATCTAAGTCTCAATCAAGTTAAAAGAGCTCTTCCAATAAGTACAAATATTAATTCTAAGGGCTAAGAAAACATCATTATCAGAGTTTAACGGGTAGTACTTTGTTACTTTTTTTTTTTTTAAGATTTTATTATTTTTTCGACAGAGATAGAGACAGCCAGTGAGAGAGGGAACACAAGCAGGGGGAGTGGGAGAGGGAAGAAGCAGGCCCACAGCAGAGGAGCCTGATGTGGGGCTCGATCCCATAACGCCGGGATCACGCCCTGAGCCGAAGACAGACGCTTAACCGCTGTGCCACCCAGGCGCCCCTGTTACTTTTTTTTTAAGATTTATTTATTTGAGAGAGAGAGAGAGCATGTGAGCAGGGGGGGGGCAGAGAGAGAGAATCCTGAAGCAGACTCCCCGCTGAGCATGGAGCCCAGCATGGGGCTCGATCCCAGGACCCTGAGATCATGATCTGAGCCGAAACCAAAAGTCAGCCGCTGAGCCAACCAAGCCACCTAGGTGCCCCACTTTTTCTGTTTCTTAAGAACATATAATAACAGAGCATCTGACAATCGATGGGTTCGATTTTGATGAAATAAGGCAAGTTTGTGTCACACTCCTCTGCATGTGTGCACCTCATCTGGTACACGTATCTACACACACACACATCTGTGTTAAACACACAGGTGACTAGATGTCTGTGCATGCACACGCACGTGCGTGGAAACAAGCGCTCTCTCTGCGCTGTGTGCAGTGTGGGCCGTATATCAGTAATCCTCTGTGGCTGGCAGCCCACGATCCCTGCTGCCCCCGCCCCCAGCATAGGCCTGACCCGGGCAGTAGCCAGAGCTGCCCCGGTTTCCCCCGGGGCTGGGACGCTGAGCCCTGGCCGGGGCACTGCACTCACTCCCACGGCACGTGGGCAGGCCCTGCCTCTGAGGTCACCAGCGAGATCCTGGGGACTGAGGCCGCTCTCTGAGTGGTGGGAGGAGAGCATCGAATTTTCTGCTTCTTTTCTCCCTCGCTGCTGCCGGCTCAGCAGCTCCATCTTCTCCCTAAAAGTTCACAACCACAGCCCTGTGTTTCCAAGGGCTGGTGCGGGCTCCAAGTGGCTGCCTCGGATCAGCACGGCCCTTCAAGGCTCCCGGAGCCTGCAGGCTGGCCTGAGCGGTTCTCCCACCCCTCCGCCACTCGGCCCACCTCACAGGCTGGCTGCTCGTGCAGGAGGGCTCCAGGGTACACAGGGATGGACCCCCCCTAAGCCCCACAGAGCCCCTTTCACGGGTCCTCAATGCTCAGGACGTACCCTCCACTACCTGTCTCCAAAACGCAGTAGCCTTTCTGTCCCGGGTCGGCCTGTCGGAGAGTGAAGAGAGGCAACCTAGAGATCTAGAAAGACCCGAACGGCCCATGACCTCACCCGCTGAGCCCTACTCTCCCATCTGAGTGTAGACAGACCAACCTTGTAGAGAAGCCCGAGGACAGAAGGTGAGGCAAATGTCAAGCATCTGGAACAAGGCCTGGAACAGGGAGGAGCTCGATCAGTGGTACCTCTCGGTTGCTTCAGAACTTGGGCTTCCCACTTTGGGAGCTGAGGGCAGGTCCCTGAGGCCAACCCAGGAACAGGATTTCAGGAGTGTGTCCCCCCGTATGGCCACGGAGATGCCAGGCACAAAAGCACTCTGTCCACCAGAAAGCTCTCACCGCCGTGACAGATGCTCATTATTATTATGGCTCTCCTGCCAGGAGCCCCAGCATTCGAGCTTTTGTGGGAAGCACCGTTCTCTGCCCAGGGGCCCTGCTCTGAAAAAGCAAACGCCAGCACGTGGGAGCCAGAGCGGATCCTCAGGGCCGGGCCCCTGGCCCCAAGGGCCACTCAGGTTGGGGGTGTCCTGTACGCTGTAGGACGGTGAACGGCAGCCCCGGCTCCTCGGGGGTGTCAGAAGCCCCCCATGCCCTCCAGCTGGGATAACGAAAAAATATCTCCAAACCTTCCCCAGCGTCCCCTGGGAGGCGAAACTGCCCCAATTAAGAACCACTACCTTGAAGTAAGATTTTTGCTTTACTTTTGAGGGACTCTGAGTGCCCTAAAAAGCTTTTTGGAGAGAGTGGAAAGCTTTTTTTGGACAGAGACAAGAGAAGAGGAAGGATTCACAGGAGACGGAGGGGGAGGATTTGTGTCCTTCCAATGAGCAGGGACGATGAGCGGCTCCGGAGGCTCACATATCCCCGAACGGAAAAGGGCTGGCCAAGCAACACTCTGTCAGCACGAAAGCAGTTTTTTTGTGGTGTTCCAAACCGGCCTTTATGATGAATATTTAACACAGTTACATGCCAAGAGAATGCCACCCTCCCAGGCTGAGGCCACCAAGGCCCTGGTCTGACAGCCATCTGGACCGTACTTTCTCCGCAGGGCATCTGAGAGGCTTCGGAGAGGACCGTCTCAGAGACACCAGGCAATATCTCTCCAGCACCCACGTTCAATGCCTTTGTGGTGTCAGCCTGGCCAGGTGGGGTGGAGAGCAAGGTGGGCAGCGAGCCTACCACCCCAAGAGTGGGCTGCCAAGAAGGGTCTGGCTATAGACCGGCTCGGTGAGGACCAACAAAGGGGCCTCTCTGTCTCCTCACCCTCCCTCTGCTCTGGCTCTGGGCCCTTGGAGGATCCCCCTGTGCAAGGGAGTCCTCGCCCCAGAGATTCGGTGAGTCACCCCAGGCAAGGAGAGGGCCCCTGACGGTGCCTGATTCTCTCCATGGCCCTGGCTAGCAGGTCCGGCCACAGCCAGGAGCCCAGAGCAGGAAGCCAGCCCAGGGGTGAAGCCTCAGAATCCTGACTCGGATATGGAGACCGTTTTGGGGAGAGGTTCCTTCCGTAAAGCGGCAGCACCCTCCCTACCTACCAGGCCAGGGGCCTGTGACCCTCCTTCTCCCTCCTCCTCAGAGCTGCCCACCCCAGGTTGTACCACAGCAGCAATGGGGGGAAAGCACAGACTTTGGACTCAGACAGATCTGGGTTTGAATCCTAACTTGGCCACTTACTATTCTGAGCCAAGTCATTTGGCTTCTAGAGCCAGGGCGGTCAAAGGAATGCCACTGGCATAAGGCCACAGTGAGGATTCATGGAGCCTGTGTGTGAGGTTCTCAGCCCCGTGCCTGACATGTGGTAGGTACTGGAATGATACTGTGATATTCGAGAAAGCTCACAGTCCCTGTCTCTGGAGTCTTCCCGCTGGCCCATCACAGCCTCGGCTGGCTCTGGGGTCCATCTTCTTCTCCCCCAAATCCACCTAGGTGCCCCTGTCAGGCACTGTTCGGCACTCTTCTCCGTGCCAGAGCCCAGCTATTGCCCGAGGGACCTTCCCGCCACAGCTCCTGAAAGGGCTCGGCCGGCCTGGCTGCCCCCTCATTCCTGCCCCCATAACCCTGCCCTGCGTGATGGCGTGATCACCGCGCCTGCACGCTCCACCTCACCAAACCCTTCCCCCCACCCAGGATGGCTCAGCTCCAGACCACTCCAGAAAGCCTCTCCCCCAGTCCACAGGGATGGCTGCCTCCTCGAAGCTCCTTCAGCACTGCCCCCAAATTATTCCACACACTGAGGCTGGTTTTTGCAGCCAGACCAAAGCTTCTAGAATAAGAGTCTGTCATACTAGGCTTACACCAGGCACTCACTACATGCTGAACACAACTGCTCCTTATGTTTCAAAGCTCTCAAAATGGTTCACCTGTCCTAAGATTTGGAGAAGTTGTAAGGTAAGTGGCCTGGCACGGATGGGTCAACGGAGGCACAGGCAAATAAAGTCCACGAAGGGCCCACCAGCATGTCGGGAGGAGAGAAGAGGGAGTCGGGCCACCATCTGCAGCTGCATGAATACGTACAGCACATCTCCAGGGTTATGCAAAGGCAAAGTGAGAGGCAGGAGGCCCTGAGAGCTGCCCGTGAGCAGGGCCTGATCAGATGGTTTGGAGTGTTTCCCTAATGGCTTCACCCCCTCCTCCAGGGTTAGCACAATGGGACCATACATTCCGGGAACCGAATCTCTCACTGATAAGACCAGGCCAGCCCTGGCCCCACAAATCAGGATCAGAAATGGTCGCAGGCATGCAGGCACACCAAGGGGACAGCTCAGGGACACGCTTTTTACTGGCTTCATGAAATCCCTCAGGAAATTAGTGTTTCAAGCATTCCAGCCAAAGAAAGTTCCCAACACAATGGACACGCTGAGCTGCTTGTCCTCTGGGAGGAGAGGTGGTCGGCCACCCATCCGCTCACCTCCAAGGGCCAGAACTCTGGTTCGATGCCCTGTGCACCTGGGAAGTCAGGAGCCCAGCACTCACATACCCCCGGAGATAGCTATGGGTCTGCACACAACAGCTCCTCAGCGTGGTGAGCCTTCCTCCCCCGGAGGAACAGGCCCTGGGCGGGTGGAGAAGCTCTGCCTCGACTTCCCATTCTATTCCCACATCCAGAGCGCAAGCCGGCAGCGAGCAGAAACAGCAGCCTCAAGCAGCCTTCAGGAACCTCTGGAAGACATTTACTCTCCCCACCTACTTTCTGGTAGGTTGTAAGGAGAAGGAAAGTGGAACCGAGCCTATGGAAACAGCAGTCTCCAAGGCAGGCCCTCAGGGCACAGCCCTCGGTGAGGACCACGCAGAGGAGCTCCCTGGCCAAGGCTGAGTCATGGGTCCGGGGTCAAGAGAGCCTGAATGGGATACAGGCTTACTTTTCTCCAATAAAGGTCCTCAGTAAAGTTCAGGGGACATGGCAAGGGACGCCAGGGAAGAAGACATACTAGGTGACTAGCCTCCGCATCAGGACCCTCAAGAACTTGGTGGCACTTCTCATGCACTCTTCACCACCCTCCACACAGCTCCAGATCAGAGGGGTTTAACGAGACCCTTCTGATCGAATCACATCTCCATCTGGACAAGCCTTTGGAAGACAGTTCCAAAAGTATCCTTTGCTCTACGGAAAACAATATCTCCTTACATGAGTCACCAAAAAGCCTCTACCACTTAGTTACTTGGAACAGTCACACAGCCAGTGCCCAGGGGTGTCTCCTGAGCGAGGCTGCCACCCTCCCAGCTCCAGGAACAGGGACGCAGCCCGTAAGTCAGATGGGCCACCAGATTCCCTGCTGTCCCCGGGAGGGGCTCTGCACCTGGGAGCCCCGCCAGGAGGGAAACTCGGAGAATGACGATAACATGTGCTTTGATGGAAACTGCCTTGTCCACAGCACACCTTTCAGCCTTATCTGACTCTGATTCCATGGAAGCTCCTTCACAGCTGAGAGCTCAACACAGGATAGCAACGCACGATTCTTGTCCACAGATGCACAAATTCTGCCTCGCCCTCTACCCCATGAGACAGCCAGTTCTGTTCTCTGCCTGCGCCTTCATTTCAAAATTCCTGATTATAAATGTTTCCACTCTTGGGGTTCTCTTTTGAGAGGGTTAAAACATTTGCCTGATTCTCTCATTGATTAGTGAGTGAAGCAAAACCTTTAACACTTGCCTGTTTTTATTTCTGTACGAGAGTCATGATTTTACCTTTTCCTGAAAATTATCCTTTAGCAAACTGAAGGACTCCGGGACTAAATAGGGCCTGGCTCGTGGGCTCACACTCATAGGGTTGCCAGCCCCCACTCTGGACCCAGGACCCAGGCTCCCAGCACCTGAGGGCTTTCTTTTTTTTTTTTTTTAGAGGTTTTATTTATTTATTTGACAGAGAGACAGCCAGTGAGAGAGGGAACACAAGCAGGGGGAGTGGGAGAGGAAGAAGCAGGCTCCCAGCCCAGGAGCCTGATGCCCCAGAACGCCGGAATCACGCCCTGAGCCGAAGGCAGGTGCCCAACGACTGTGCCACCCAGGCGCCCCACCTGAGGGCTTTCTAAGGCCTCCCCTGCCCTCTGCCCCGCCGCCACTCCCATTCTCCACCTGCTGGTTCCAGCCGCTAACTCTAACTTGGCTCTCCCACTAATGGGATTAGTGCTTGGCTGTGTGGCCTTACGTTAGGCTCAGGCTCGCGGTCTCTAGAGTCTGGGTGGGTGCTCAGGTGCTCGGGGGACGTAGTGTGTCCCTATTCATAGCCATCTCCCCTCCCTCACAAACAGCCCCAAGTGGTAGCCCTTGCTCCTCGAGTCCCAAACAGCAGGTTCCTTAAGGGACAGAAGAATTAATATCCAAACAAAGAGGTGGTGAGGGGGCCGACTTTCAGGCAGCCCTCCCCTCCCTGAGGCTCCTTGTAATTGGATCTGATGCCTTTTCTTTACACAGACATTTTGGTCACAAATCTGCTGCCCTCCCGTTCCCTCTCAGCAGATGCTGGCTCCCTGCCTCTCCCATAGACGCCGCTCACTTCCATATTATCGCCTCTCCCATAGACACCGCTCACTTCCATATTATCGCCTCTCCCATAGACGCCGCTAACTTCCATATCATGACCTATCAGGGGTTGGGCACTGTGCTCTGTGCACCTGGGGCTCAAAAAAGTATAAGACAAAACCCCCACCTCAGGACCTCCCTTTCAGGGGCTTAGACAAAGACACACACAATGAAGGGGGTCAGGTTTTGTCACCCCAAGAGATGCCTCTTCAGCATACTGATTGTTTTAAGCTGGTTATTTGTCAGGAACTACAGACATATGAGCAGCTCTGAAAAGCTCAGCGGAAGCGACCCTTTTGTAGGAGACATTGGCACGTGTAAGGCAACGGTAGGGTGCCTCCCTGGCTGCACCAGAAGACGGGGATGACTGAAGCTCTGGAAACTCTCATCAATGGAGGCGAAGACCTAAATCCACATAACAGCATTTCTGTTCTCGGTGAACACCGAAGGCCCACCTTCAGGGCCTGGGATCCCCGCCATCCCTGGCAGATGGACAACTAGCTGGCCAGTCTTCCCGTCTGGGATCGGGCATTTTCTGTAGATGAAGTCTCAGGAAAGTCCCTGCAATTCCAGGGCATGTGAGGCCCCTGACCATGCCTGCCTCGGGCTCTGAATGTGTCCCTGCCCTGACACCACTGTCCCTGGTTCCGGCTGGCCAGGGGCTGCCACCCATGGCCTGGGGGCACCTCGGCACAGGCGTGCACGGTGGAGACGGCCTCGGCCTGGAGTGGACGCCAGGGCCAGCTCAGGCCTGTCGCACTGCTGGGCTACGGTGCGAGCTGTACGTACACCCACCGGAAAACAGCAGGCTGGAGAGAAATGGGCTGCTCTGGCCAAGACTGGCGGTGCCCCGCCCCCGCGGCGACGCCCCAGGACAGGGCCACTCACGATGTTCATGAGGGTGAGGACATAGTTCTGCACGTGCTCCCTGCCGTGGAAGCGCACCACCGAGTCGTCCACCACCAGCAGCACCTCGATGCTGTAGCCGCCCGCCTTGGCGTGCCGCCGCTTCCGCTCCCCGTCGCCCAGCTTCTCCCCTGCCAGGCCCAGCAGGTTGGGGAGGTCGCCCAGGCCGAAGGCTGCCAACCAGGATGGGAAAAGAGACAGAGGTCAGATCCGCAGGAGAGGCTGCCGCTCGGATGCCACCCACCGGCCCACTCAGCCCCGTCAGGTGGGCGCTTTTGCTGCTTCTGGAAGCCAACTTAGCAGGGGGGTTCGTCCCACACTGCTGCTTAACTCAGAGGCACAAGCCCTTTGCTGGGCACCACGCCATGGCTGAGTCTTTGAGGCGATGAACAGCAGAGAAGGGGATCTGGCCGGGAGTCACGAGCCTGGGTCCCAGTTCCCACTCAGCACTATTTCCCCATGCACCCTAGCCCAGCCCGTTCACCCCTCTAAGCCTCCCCCTACCCTCCTGTGACATGGAGATGAGCCATCCTTGATCTCTTACCCAGGAGCTGGCTGTAACAATCAAAGGTGGCAGTGGGTGGAAACATCTCAATAAAGGGAAAAAATCGTGGTGTTACTGCAGCCTACGCAGGAACCCCTGGAGTATGTCCCCCCCAAATCCCTCCCCATCACTGCCAGCAACCCAAAATGTCATCACCACTACTTTGCCTTTTTGGCAAAAAACAAAAATATTTATTTAACTAGGATTCGTGAACTAGTATGATGTAATCTAGCAGTTGTCAAACTTTTTCTGTAGAGGACCAGATAGTAAGTATTTTTGGCTTTGTGAGTCATACAGTCTCTGTCTCAGCTATTCAACTTGGCATACAAGTAGCCATAGACAATATATAAGCAAACAAGTATGTCTGTGCCAATAAAACTTAATTTCCCAAAACACGTGGTGGGCCTTAGTTTGCTGACCCCCAATCTAATCGAATCCAATCCAATCCTTTTAACTCTCAGGTTACTGCCCCCAATAAACAGGTCAACAAACTGAGATCCAGAGTCGCTTGTCCAGGTCTGTCCGGATCAAGAGAGCGGGCTTGGAAACGTGGCCATCGATGCTGCTACCTAGAATCTGCCCAAAGCAGATACCGGCCATGACTCCCTCGTCTGAACAGACCCGAGCAACGTCTGTTGGAGCAGGGAGTTAAGGGTTCCTGAGGACGCTGTGGGAAAAACTAATGAAGGGGAACAAAATTTGCCACCCCAAAATATGTCTCTGTGGCACGAGGATTATTTTAGACTGATTATTTTTAAGAACCAGCAGACACAGATAAAGCTCTGGAAATTCCATAGAAGTGAGCGTGCAACAGGAGGAGGCCTTTGTAAAAGGAAAATCTCCATTTGTAAGGGTGTCTCCCTGTTTGTACCAGGAAAAGGAGGATGACTCTAAATCTCGGGAAACTCTTATCAATAAAGAAGGAAATGATTTAAATCCACATAACCTTCCCCTTGTTTACTTTGCTTTTCTTGGTAACCTCCCATAACTCTCTCCTCCTCCCCACCCACCAACATCATCTTTTGTCTTCAGCTGGAGATGTTAAGGTGGCGGCTTGGACCATTTGGGGGTGTTACTCATTTTCCGCTCCCACGCATACAGGAGGTATCCATGTAGTTAAACTTCTGTTTGTTTTATTCTTGCTAATCTTTTATTACAGGGTGCCTCAGCCAAGAACCTAGAAGGGTAAAGGGAAAATTACTTTTCCTCCCCCGCACTAAGAAAGCAGGATAGGAGCCTGGGGTCTCTTGAGAAGGCCTCAAAGCCTTTACATGTCATGATTTCCCCACCATCCTACCCTGAAGTTCTGATACTTGTATCATTGATTTCTAAGAATATCCAGCTATGCGAGAATCTCCCAAACAGTGGGACAGGGGCTAAGGATAGAAAAATGCCACCAATGCATCCCCAGCATATATCAAGGGGTGTGGTTGCAAGTGGGGCCCAAACTTATGGGGTGGGTAATGAAGGTAGGGTCCCCTGCCCTTGAGCTCACTGCCTGCCCCAGGTGACAGAGAAGGAACCAGAAGGTAATAGCACTGTAACTTCAAGGCCTACAGGAGGGCTGACTAGGGAAGGCTGCCACACCAGAGACCCAAACCAGGACTGGGCAGTTGACAGAAGCTTCTGGAGGAGACATCTAAGCTGGGCCAGATGGGGACCAGGAGACAACCTGCTGGAGCATGGGGAACTGAGGGTCCCAAGCAGAAGGAACTACACTGGCAAAATCCACTGTGAGCAAGGATGGGGTGACACCAGCCACAGTGTGGGTGACCCGCATGAAGGGTTCCAAGGGTACCTCAGCAGAGACCCAAGTTCTGCCTCTCAGCTTCTATCAACACAATACTTTAGAAACTGAAATCTGAGGACAGGGCAACAGGGAACCATGGGACTCTGCTATTGTCTCTCTTTATCTTCTCGGTTAGTAGCCTGCAAGTGCAAAGGGAAAAAAAGCACTAGACTAAAGAGTTGGAAAAACGTGTGCCCAGCAGAAACGTGCAGCCAGCCCTCTGAGTGACTCACAGCGTGGCGAGTGGAGCTCACGCTGTCACCTCGCTCAACCTGGCACCCGAGCCCAGTGGTGAGTATAGCAGCCCAGAGACAAATGCCTGGGAGAGAAGAGGGAGAAGCCCCAGGAGGGGAGGAGAGGGGGCAAGCATTCTCTCCAGGGAGCAGGGAGACTAAATAACAGTTACTCCCATCACAACACGTGAGCAGGGCCTGTAGGTTTATGAACCATAAGTGAAATGTACAGCTTGACCCTTACAGCTCTCCCAGCCAGGTCTGGTAAAGGGAGGCTCAGAGAGGTTGCCTGACTCATCCCAGGTCACACAGCACATTAATGGCCAAAGCCCAGAATGCAAACCCAGGGCTCCCGCTCTCCCATAATCACGCCCTCTCAGGGCCCACCCAGATTTCCCTCTCAGCAAAAATAGCGAGGGGCCATGGGAAGGGCCTGCTGACATCACCACAGGCCCTGGAGAGGTGCCACCCACACCCTCTTCCATCTCTCATCCTTCGGGCCAGACATCGGTAACATTTCCAAGCGGGGAGGGTTGGGGCAGCAGGGCCCTGGGAGGCTTTCCAGGAGCCCACCCAAGAAGCCCCATGAGAATGTGAGATGGTGCAGCTGCTCTGAAAACAGTTTGGCAGACCCCCAAAAAGTTAAATACATTGTTACCACAGGGCCCAGCAATTCCACTCCGAGTTCTATACCCAAAAGAATTGAAAACATACGTCCACACAAAAACTTGTACACGAAAGTTCATAGTGGCGTTATCATCAAAACCAAAAAATGGAAACAACCCAAAAGTCCATCAACAGATGAAGAGAGAAATAAAATGTGGTCTGTTCATGCCATTGGAGTATCACCCTACCACGCACAGGACTGAAGGACTGACGCAGGCTATGCGCGGATGGGCCTCACAGGCTAAGCGACAGAAGCCAGTCACAAAAGGCCACATGTTGCGTGATTCCCTTTACACGAGACATCCAGAACAGGCCCGTCCATAGAGAGAGAAGGGAGATGAGTGGCTGCCTGGGGTTGTGGAGGGGGGAAAGGGGAGTGTTCATTAATTCACGGGTACAGGACTTTTTGTGAAAGTGACAGAAATGTTCTGGAATCAGAGAGTGGTGATGGTTGCACAACATTGCAAACATTGTAAAAACCCATTGATTTGTATACTTTAAAATGATTAAAATGGTGGATTTATCTCAAGTTAAAATAAAGCAGCAGCAGCAGGGGCCCAGAGCCCAGCCTGGGCTATCCTCACGTCCGATGGCCCTGGCCGCCAGCCAGAGAGCTAGGACTCTGGCTACAGGTGCCCGTGGCCCTGTGGCATCCCGTTCTCTCCACACGTGGGGACTGTAGGGTGGGAAGGGGTTACAGAGAGCGGGACCGTGGGGTGAGGAGGGAAAGGGCAGCATTAGGAGTATGGCAGTGTCCAGGGCACAGCCCCTGAAGCCAAGCAGGGTCCACAGGGCAGTCCCTGAGGGGCTGGGAGGGGGCCAGCCATACCTGGAGGTCTAGCCAGGGCAATTTCTAGCTCCAGACTCCGAATGTAGTGGGTTACGTATGAGTGGATGAGTGTGTGAGGTGTGTGAGTGTGCACGTGTGAGTGTGTGTTACGTATGAGTGGGTGAGTCTGCGGGTACACGCCTGCACTCTTCAGGAAGCAGCCGTCAAGACCACACCGAGTGCCAAGGAGAGTCCCCTTGGTCCCCAAGTTCATCGGTGCACATCAGATACTTCTATGCTGAAGCCCCTCCACGAGCCACAGCTCAGCTAGAAAATCACTCTGGTGGGTCTTCTGATGCCTCCTCTCCTTTCCTGAGGAAAGCCACACCCTGTGGGGTTGCGGAGCTCATGTGAAGGAACAAAGATCATGAAGGCGTGGCATCTTCCTTCAGGAAGCCCCCGGCCTAACTGGGACAAGAAGACGGTCCCAGGAGAAATCCAGAAGGCTCAGGGATTCAGAAGCGGGGACACCTGAGCTGGGCTGACACGTGGGCAGCATGGCGCATGGGGGCGGACAGAGATGGAGGAAGGTCCTCAGGTGGAGGCAGATTTCTCACAGCAGGCTCTGACTGGCTGGTCGAGGCCTCTGAGGCATTTCTCTGGGTGCTAAGAGGTACACCCACAGACGTGAGGTGAAACCTTTCGACTCAGTCAAGAATGATACATGGAGACAGGCACACCCAGAGATGCTAATATACCCACTGGGTTCAGACCCACCAGTGGTCTTAAAATAACCGTGAGTGTCACAGGTTTCCAAGAAAAGCCCTCCACTGCCACTTGTCTTTCTAAGGAGGGATACGGGTGGGCCCGGGGCATGGCATCACCCATAGGCCCAGGACTTCCAGAGGGAAGCTTGATGGCGGAGGGGGGGCCCACCAGCCTTCCCGGGCCTGAGCGCCAACCCTGTTGAGCTCAGCGGTCCGGACTTCCCAGCCACTGACCGTGATGGCAGGCAATGTGGTTGGTTCCAGGCCCACGGTTGTGGAGCAGAACTTCCCAGGGTCTCCCCAAGAGGGGAAATTTATGGTCTTTTGTTCAGAACTGGCCCCAGCTAAAATGGAGCCTAGTGAGACTTGTCCTTCTTCCCAGCCACAGTGGAGGGCATGGTGCTGTCCCAGGCTGCCCCTGAAATCCACCCCGATCCCCCAGAGGCTCTACCAAGTCCCTGCCCCCCACCCCTCACCCCAGGCCTGCAGAGCCCTCCATGACCCAGCTCGGCATCTCCTGTGAGCCACGCTGGGAAAGCAGCTAGAGCTTTGAAGGAGGCACTGCGTGTGGGGACAACTGGTTTCCACGCATTCCCTCACGCTCTGTCCCACCCCACCAGGCCCTGGCAGGAGGGTGCAGTCCGTCCCCCGCCAGATTCCACCCAAGGCCTCCTCATGTCCTCTTGGCCAGAGGGGCTTCGTGACAAAGCTAAGTTGGACCATGCAGCTGGCCATGGGCCCGGGACCAGCACACGCTGCATCAACCACTTTGTTCGCACAAGCACGGTCCCGGGAAGCACGGGCCCCAGGCACTGCTGGTGTGCGGGCTTCTGTGCCGATCGCCAGGCTGCAAGGATACCCCTGCTCTCAGGGGCTCTCGCCCTAACCTATCAGCATTGACCCTAATAACAATACTGGAGTAAGAGCAATCATGTCTCAAACACCTGCTATGCGTCAAACACCTCCACGCTGGGATTTTTATGTACACTATCGCTAAGACATGCAACCTGAGAGAGCCCCAACAATTCGCCCCCCACTTTACAGATTACGAAGTGAGGTTCAGAGATGTTAAGTGACTTAGTTAGGGTCTCACAGCCGACAGGGTTAGACATAGGATTTAAAAATGGTCTGTTGGACACAAAGCTGACCCCAATGCCCCGATACCCGTCAGTCCCCCCTGTGAGTGCCCTAAGACCTTCCTTCCTGTGGCTCCCAAGGTCTGAGTTGATTTTTAGGGGGGAAGAGCTAACTGCAGCCATTGCACCTTCTACTAGGCAGGAAAATCACCTTCCGAAGCAACATAGAGCCACACAGAGACCTCTAGAGTCCCTAGGGCCACAGTCCAGGGGGCTCGAGTCGCTCACCTGGCCCCCCGACTCCAGCTGGCTGTAGGAGCCCCTAAAGCCCACTGGGGTTTCTCTGCTGGTACACATGGTCCAGTCCCATTTTACAGATGTGAAGACTGACGCCAGGACTCGAGAGGTTAAGCTCGGAGGGGACCTAAAAACACCGCAGGTCCAGGCAGAGGTGGAGCTCAGGGACCTGCCCAGTGCCTACCTTCATTGTGAAGGTCCCCGCCGGGCTCGGCCCACTCCTGCCGGACGACCTCCCGGCGGTACACCACGTGCGTCCTCCCGCCGGCCTCCCGCTCCTGCTGCCCCCACTCCAGGGGCTCGATGAAGTAGTCGCTGCTGTCCGTGCGGATGAGGCCCGCCTGCACCAGGCCCGCGGCAAGCCGGAGGAGCGAAGGGGGAGAGAGAAGGAGTGTGAATACACAGCACAGAACAGTCGAGCATTTGTGAACACAAATGTGTGTGACTACATGTGTGTAGACGGGAGCAGGTGGGAGGACGCCGAGCAAGGGGGGGGACTTTTCCTGTGCTATGCACTCACGGGCTTCCACATAACATGTCATTTAAACAAAGGGTTCCAGCACTTCGAGGGGGGCGGGGAGGCTGGAAAGGCATCACCATAAATACACACACAGCCCCCCAGAGCACAGAATTCCAGCCGCAAAGCACCATCTTAAAGATCTGCGTTTACCTACAGGGCAGACAAGGGGGGGAAATTCCTACTGGTAAAGGTTAATTATCCCTCACACGGGTGCCGGCTCGCCACTCCAGTACAAAGGGCTATTATTTCAGATTTAAAGCATGTGTGCGTGTACACCCGGGACAGCAGCTAACTTTCGTTCGCCAACAGCGAAAGAGCCAGGGTCGGGCACAGGAATGCGTGCTCTGTTTTTAATCTAATTTTTCGCCTGCATCAAAATATGCCTGTAAAAATAATCAGGTGTTGGCCTTGGAAATAAAAACATTAAAAATGTAACCTTGGCCAAGGCCAGCAAATGTGTTATGAGCCCCCAATGAAGGCAATAATCACAGGGGCCAACGAGACATGTAACTAGATGTGTGCGAAGACGTGTCGGGCTGCGCGAGCTCCCCCCTCCCCCCCGGCGCCAGCTCTAGGAGGCAGTCAGACCAGCCCACCCACCACAGTGCCTGGGAAATAGTAGGGAGTCCTGAAGGAAAATATATTCGTCAAATTCCTTAACTCATTCAACAAGCATCTATTGAGTGCCTACTCTATACAAGCACTGCTCCAAACACTGGGAATGCAGGTGTGAACACCAGTAAACTCATGAAGGAACCATTCTTATCGATCTCTCAGACCTTCTCCACTTGAATAGGAGCCGCCTCTTTTGAAAGCAGGAGGGACTTTATGTAACCAAATGCCACCAATTTCCACACTGCAGATCCACTGTTCTGAGACGACATCCTCTAAGACCTACTGAGCACGTGAGTCGGCCGCCACCAATCCTCTTTCCACCAAAGCTACTGCAGCTCCTCAAATTCTGGCATTCCCTGCCCCATGTGGCCACCAGATCTCAGGGCCTCACACGAGGGATGCAGGCTTTGGAATGATCCGCACGGCATCGGGCTGGGCTGCAAGGCACGGCCATCCGGTTCACGCCTCCTGTCCACGATCACGGGCCGTTCAAGATCACCATGCCTGCCCCAGTCTGAAGCCTCAGTCCTTCAACCACCTCCCTACTCAGGGGAGCTCTTCACTTTTGCTTGGATGCCTCTAGGAACAGAGAGCTCCCTCCTTCAAGATCTAACCTACTGCTGTGCAGGGATACTGGTCATGTTTTACTGAGCTGAAACACGCTTCCTTACACTCCACCCTTTCTAAGCAGTCTTCTTATCACTGATAATAACAGCACTATCTGCCACTTATATTTACATATGTTATTTCATCTTTACAACAGCCTTATAAGATAGATGCAAATATTAGACCCATTTCACAGATAAGAAAATAGGCTCCCTCTGAATGGTTAAGAAACTTGCCCAGTCACCCAGCAAGTAAGTGACAGCACCGGCCTCTCCCCAGGGAAGAGTCAGCGAACCCTATTTCCCTATTCCAGTTAAGTGGTGAGGGCAAAGACCCAAGCCCTGTAATATACAACCTGGGAAATAAGTTTCAAACCTCTTTGTGACTGTGGATCCCACCAAACCCCAGGGGTCAAGGACAGAACTTGCCAGCATTGTTCCTGGCCAATTTTGAGGATTGCGTCTCACCGTCTCACCGTGACAGGCAGTTCTTGCCCAGGCTGGGGCGTCCCCTCAGCCTCGGAGACCCGCCTCCTGGAGAGGGGATGGGTGGGCAGGCTCAGCCACCAGGTCAGGAGGCAGACTGGGCAGGTCCCTCCCCCATGGCCCTAGGTTTCCCTGTCCGCACTCTGAGAGGTTTGGCGGACTATCTCCAGCTCTGCCCTGGCCAGGAAACCAGGCACCACTTGGGGCAGACAGACTGGCAAGGGGAATGTTCTGGCTCTCTGCCTCCCTGCGAAATTACTCCCGTCTCTCAATTTATGAGATGTTTATATTTCTGAAAAGTGGTGGCTAATTTTAAAGAACTTAAATCAAATCAAATTTCTGTATAAGATGTCAAGAAAAGGGGAACATAAGTTGCTGGGAAATTAATGTCGGCCCTATCTGTTTTCACCAGTACCTTCTTCGCATGGAAACGGTAACTCAGTGGAAATATACATTAGAAAGATTCTTCATGCAACACCAACAACAACAGCAAATAGCTGGTTATATCCAGTTGAGCCACATACTGTGCAGGCCCTCAGGCCATTTCTCCAAATGGAAACTCTCCAAGGTGCAGGCGTGGCCACCAGCAGCCGGACTCTGGACCCCTTTCCTACCGCTGCTACCGAGGGGCTTTTCCTGGCAGGTGAGTGGCTGAGGGGGACCTCTTTGACATCTCCAGTATGGCCAGTGACATCATGTCAGTTGCAAAAGTAATGCTTTCCGCTGTGTCTTCATTCAGAGGCCTCCAGGCCATGCTCTCCCAGATTTTTCAGCCCAGCTTCCCTGCAGGGGAAGCCCCCAGGTCCAGAGGGTAAGTCCAGGGCGCCTGAAGGAGACGGGGTCATGTGGTGATGGAGGAGGTAGGCGCAGGCTTATCCTTGTCTCCTGCCATAGGTCATAACTGAGCAAATTTAGCAGGTTACTGGTAGCTGTCTACCATCAGGATGAGGTCCCACATATTTTAGCAGGTAACTGAAGCCACATTATTTTAGAATTAGTACGTACGTGTACATATAAATGTGTTTATTCTGAAATCGCACGTACTTGCACAGAAACTATGAGGCAAGGGTGGAATAACCCAACACTTCTCCCGGAAGAGACCCCCAAAGACTGACATTTGTGTCTGTGGAGGTGCCAAAGTCTGGGCTGAGATAGGAAAGCACCCCATCTGTGCCGGGTCAAGCGCAGAGACAACGACCAGGCACAGGTAAGCTGGGGTCCAGGCACAGGTAAGCTGCGGAGCTCCGGGAGGACAGCTGCATGCCCTCCCTCTAGCAAAGTGTAATCCAGAGCCCCCTTGCCGGGCCCTCAGATTCACTAACCTTTGCAGAATGCCCAGGAGGATCTATTTCAAGATGACAGCTCCAGTGAAGCCAGGTGAGGGGTAAGCCAGGTCCCCTCTTTCTGCTTCTTCCAAGGTGAGCCTATGTGGGGCCTCCCCAGAGGAGAAAGAAGCAGAGCAGGCCTCCAACCCAACCAATCATCCCACCACCTCCCAAGGAGAGCACATTCTCGGGCCCAAACTTGTTCTGGAAATTCCATTACCAAGGTTTTACTGCCAGCTGTGCTGTCTCGGGTTCTAGGCTTCCAGCAAATCCAGCTTAAAACTGTTCCACTGTATGAAATGCAGGACGGGCTAGCAAGTAGAGGCTGGGGTGATACACGCAACTGGGAGTGGCTTCCCTCGGGTCCGCCCCCAATCCAGCAACCTGCTTCCATCCCCAGCCTAGACCACTTACTGGCCGGAACTCAGAGACCACCCCCCCACTGCAGGTGTCCGCTTCCCTCCCACCACCGTCCTGCTCACCCCACCCCTGCACTCGGGCTCCAACTGTTACCAAGCTTCATCGAGCCCTCCAGTGCATGACCTCACAGCTTCATCACGGTCCCTACCCCTACCCACCCCCACCAAGTCCTCCTCCCTTCCCTCCCTCTTCCCCCCCTCCCTTCCTACCACCTTGGACTTCTCAGTCTAGATGCATATAATTCTGTGAACACGCACAGCTCTCTCCCTGCCTTTTCCTCCTTCCCACTGCCCCAGAAAACCTTTCCCTCCTTCCCACTGTCCCAGCCGCCCTCTCCAGGTCTGCACGCCGACGGAGAGCTCACTTGGAATCATGAATACGTGAGCACGACGCTAGCTGGACATTCTGCTGCATCTGCCTGCTACGTCTGCAGTCCAGCTCTCCCAACGGCTGAGACTCCTACCACTGGACCCACCTCCTCTTCTCCTGTTTTCAAGGAGAAAGCAGGCGCCATCAGGCGGGCTCTCCCCTACCCTGCCACCACCCTATGAACTCCCCTGGCTGTGCCCGTCCTCACCTCCTGCTCCCCTCTCTCTACCCCCCTTCCAGAACTTAACTCCTGCAATTAGTGCCCTCCTTCCAACATCACCACACTCACCCTCTCTTGGGTCATTCTTGTTGGCACACGCATGCACTCAGATCCCCCATCTGGAAAACTCCCTCCTCCCACCCACCCCAGCCCTGGCCAGCTCCTGCCAGAGTCTCTGCTCCCTTCCACACTGGACATGGCTGGTGGGAAAGTAAAGCGATGCAGCCACTCTGGACAACAACAGTCTGGCAGCTCCACAGAATACTAAACGGTGACCAGAGGACCCCACAATTCCACTCCTTGGTACATGCCCGAGAGAAAGGACGACCAACGTCCACACAAAAACTTGCACATGAATGTTGACTGCAGCTCTACTCATGGTGGCCAAGAAGGAGGAACAAGCCAAATGCCCACCAACAGATGAATGGATGAACCAAAAAACCAAAACAAAGAACTGATGCATGCTAAAACACAGGTGAATCTTGAAAACATCCTGCTAAGTGAAAGAAACCAGTCACAGAAGGCCACATAGTATACAATTCCATCCAGGGGCAAGATCCAGAAGAGAGAAGTCTATAGACACAGAAAGATGAGTGGTTGCCAAGGGCTGGGGTAATGGACTAGGGGGCCAGGGGGACCACAAAAGGGCATGGGATTGCTTTCTGAGAGAGTGAAAATGCCCTCAAATTGAATGTGCTGATAATCACCCAACTTCCACGCGTATCATAAAAATTCAACGCATTGTACACTTTAAATTAGGTGAACTGCGTGGTCCATGAACTGCATCTCAATAAAGCGGTTTAAAAAAACACAAAACACAACACACATTCAGGGAAACGAGAGATAATGCCTATGCAGGCAAAAAGGGCCAGACAAGCACCGCGAGGCCACACAAAGGGACGGCACCCGCACGCATGCAGGCCGACAGCAGACACGTAGGCACGGACACAACACACGCACTCAGATGCTGCTCGCGCACGAGCCGCACGGGCCGCCCGTGACCACAGAAGCGTGAGTCAGCACGGCTGGGCCCGAGGCCCGAGGACGCTGCGATCCTGTGTAATTCAAACCTGATGTGGAAGCCCCTGGCCTCGGGAGCTCTGCTGCCGGCTGCCCTGCCAAGGCCTGGGCCCCGGCCAAGGCAAGTCTGCAAGCCGATTCTTCCCGAACTGCCGCTCTGGGAACAGGCGGGAGGAAGGAGCCCTCGAAGGCTGGAGCCGAGAGCTACCAGGCTCATCCTCAGCTGGCGTGCCCTGCTCTGCCTGCCCCACACGGGCTGCAGGACAACTCCCCAAACAGGCCCGAACCTCAGAAGAAGCACCAGGAAGCCGACCGCCTCCACCAGCTGGAGGTAGTTATCTGGGATGACCACTTGGCCCCCCCTTCCCAAGGTCATGACCTCTGCAGGCCCCTAACACCCTAGGAGGTGCTGGGCCAAAGGCTTCCCAGTGTATCTACAGCAGAACTCCTTCCCGGGGGAGAAGCGATATGGTAGGTGTGGTGGGTAAATGCCTCCAGCCAGCATCCCTGGGTGCTGCCCCTCCCGAACCGTGTCGTCTTGGACAAGTTCCTCCAACATCCCTGTGTCTCCGGATTATACCAGCATGGGTCCCATGGGCTTGCTCTGAGAAACGTACACAGAGCCGCCGGAATGGTCCAGGCTCACCGCGAGGACAGTGCCAGTGTTCCTACCCGCTGCCGGGATTATCATCACCCTCATTCACAGTGTGCCTGGGAGTCCCGGCGGCTCAGGAAGGGAGCCATGGCTTCAGTGCTGGGAGCAGCGTTCCCGAACCGCAGGACGGTTAGCCTCTAACTCCCGGTTCCACCGTGACCTGGCTTTGCCCCGCTCGGATCCCTGCCTGCACATGGGGAGAAATCTCAGAGGAAACAGATACCATGGGTTGAGCATCCCTTAAGGGTTCGTTCTTCCCAAGCGGAAGAGGCTGTACCAGCTCAGGGTAATTTCAGAGATGACAAAGGACACACCAAACGTTGGTGGGGGAGCTGTCAGGGAGCTGTCTCTGGGTGGCGAAAGGGCGGCAACTTCCTTCTCTTTAAACTTTCAGGTGTTTTCTGACTTTCCTGCGATTGCCCATCTGAAAGGGAAAGTCAATTCTACACAGAATGTCCGCCTACTACAATGAGCGAGGAATCATTATATAAGAAGCATTTTAAACAAAGTTTAAAAAAAGTTTAAAAAAGGAAACCAAGCCAATAAAGCCCTCCTTTTCTGTCCCCCAACTTCCCTGCAAGTGGAGTAGAGGCTGCACCTGGGAGCCAGGCCCCAAGCCTCAGAGTGCCCATGTGAAACCAAAGGGTTACTGGCAGGATGGTGTGACGTCATGACTCGCAAGGCCCTTCCCGAGGCGCGGCCCACGGCAGGGTGCAGCCTCTTCCGTTCTGTCCTTCTCTGGCCTGGCTCTCCTGGCACCCCCGACCTGACCCTGACTTTTCCATCAAACACACAGTAGACTTTTCCAGGAGGCCACAGCAGTGGGTGTCACCGCTAGATGCCCATTCAAATCAGCAGGGGCAGGCGCAGAATTACTGGCGCCGGGACCACACCCCAGACCGACAGATCAAATCCCAGCGGGGCAGCCCAGGCATCAGGACTTTCTCCAAGCTGCCCAGGTGACTCTCCTGTGCCGCCAGGGCTGGGAACCACTGATGTAGACTCTGGAAGCTTCCCGACAATGGAAGTTTAAGGGATCAACGGAGTTTCACAGAGTAGTATCAGCTGGGATCCTTCGACCAGATTCCGTCTGTCCTGATGCAGGAAATGCGCAAGACAGAGAGGGAAGGAGAGGACAATGAGAACGTGCCCTGAACGGGGCGGGGGGGCGGGGTTGCTGAGCAGGGGCTGTGGGCAGGCCGCATTACTGCATGCCACTTGTGTCGTGAGCCTGTCCCTGGGCTGGGCCTGACCAAGGACCGTCCACACCGCATCTCTGTGCCTTA
Source organism: Ailuropoda melanoleuca (assembly GCF_002007445.2). Classification (NCBI taxonomy): domain Eukaryota; kingdom Metazoa; phylum Chordata; class Mammalia; order Carnivora; family Ursidae; genus Ailuropoda; species Ailuropoda melanoleuca. Next base: position 74,545,157 of record NC_048223.1, on the reverse strand, counting down.
GGCACCGTCTGAGAACCTAACCACCTCCTGCCTTCCAGCGATCACTCCACTGGGAGTGAAGAATAATTCACCAAAGTTGCCCTGAGCTGGCTGAGTTGGGGAGGGGCCTGTGATCTGCTGGGTGTCCAGTGGCAGGTCAATGATGTCACGGCCACCCAAGCTGGGAGTCCACAGTGCAGAGAGTGAGAACAATTAGCCGCAGCGCCTCCATGATGATGGGGATGGTGATCACTGATTCAGTCCTCCAGCACCGTGGAGAGCAATTGTTTAAGTCTTCAAAAGCTGGGTAAATATTTTTAAAGGAAGGGCGCTCGCTTTTTATGACACCCCCCCTCCAGCAGCAGAGGTCCCAGCCCGGGGCAGGGCAGGGCCTCACACCTGCAGGTGCTCAGAGACTCCCCTTCTGTAGCAAACCCCCACCCTGGAGCCCAGCCAGGGTTCAGGGCAGACCTTGCCAGGCTGGCAGCCACCTCCACTTTCCATTCCTTGTGCCCAGGAGCCATGTGGCTCTGAAGCGTCCCCCCTATCACCACCAAGCTCGGGCTGGGAGCTCTACCTGGCCCCCTGCTTGGCCCTGAGTCCTGGTGGTGGCAGCAGCTTCAGGACAAGGAGACAGGAAGCAGCTCTCACATGCCAGAAGGCGGTGTGGCTGCCAGGCCCTTAGCTGAGGAGTGGCTTCTGGCACCGAGGCCCTGCACTCAAAGCCCCACAGCTCAGAAGCAAGGCAGCTGACCATGGAGCGGCTTCAAGAAGAGATGAGCCCGTCCCACCCAGAGCTGAGGGCTAGTGCCCCCGCAGGTCACCTGTCCCAGCCAGACCTCCCCTCTGGTCCATCCGACATCACCCTGGCCCAGAGGGATGCCAACTTGGTTTTAAGCCATGCTTCCCCCAGTGAGATCATGCATGTAATATGTTTGCCACCGAGTCTGACACACAGCAGGTCCGCAGCAAGTAATAAACAAGGGATGTGGTGGTGGCAGGGAAGAGTCCCTATGCAAGGAGGAGTGAGCCTAGCCACTGGGATTCCCGTGCAGGCCCAGCTCCAGCCCACAAGCCGCCCCTGCGCACACATGCCCTCCAGGCAGCACTGCCCTCGGTGGGGAGGAACCCAGATTAGCTGGGGCCTGTTACTGTCCTTACTCCTGACCCGGGCCTCGCACCATGAGCATGTTTTCCAGATTTCTCAGAACTCTGACACATCACCAAACCCTGTCCTTGCTCAAGCCCTGTCAGTTACGAGCAACGCAAATGCTCACTTCCCGGCCGCCTGGGCCACTCGGCGGGTCCCCGAGTCCCGTTCTCCTCTGTCACTGTGCTTCTCCTAAACCTCTGTCTGCTGCAGTTCCTCTAGTCATTCATTCATGGGCTACGTACTGAACTGTGGTCATTCGCTCATTCATGGGCTACGTACTGAACTGTGGTCATTCGCTCATTCATGGGCTACGTACTGAGCTCTGGTCATTCGCTCATTCATGGGCTACGTACTGAGCTCTGGTCATTCGCTCATTCATGAGCTACGTACTGAGCTCTGGTCATTCACTCATTCATGAGCTACGTACTGAGCTGTGGTCATTCACTCATTCATGAGCTATGTACTGAGCAGGCCCCTTTCTAGGTGCTGGGGACACAGCCCCAAACCCCTCCTCCACAGAAGTGTCACAGGAGGGCTGAGATTGAACAAGACTGCTCTGGTTGCCGTTGCTGATAGATGAGAGGGGCATGGATGGAGGCAGAGAGATCAGTTAGGGAGGCCACAACGGTCACCCAGGAGAGAGGTGGTGTCTAGACCACCCCCCCAACAACAGCCCTGGTTGTTTCCCTTTTGGAATTATTAGCAACAAAAATCCCCCCGACTCCAGCCACATGGCCCTGTTCCACACCTGGAACCACACGTGTTTCACGTGGGCCTCCACACCTTTGTAGCTGCTGTGAGCTCTGCCAGGAATGCCTCTCCAGCCCAGCTCAGATGTCACCCCATCATCACTCCCTCCGCTGTGCTCTGTCCCCATCCGGGGGGTTTTCCTGTCTATTCCTCTTCAAAATGTGAGCTTCAGGGGGACGAGCACTGAGCCACACCAGGGGGCCAACTTTGGAACAAAACCCCCTTCAATAAGCATCCTTGGGGCCAAGCCTCCTTAACGAACTCCCTTGGGCATTATGGCCCTTCCTGAGAGGCCCAGTCCCCAAACAGTGTGGCCACGGCTGAGGGGACAGCATGTTTCACCTAGTCTCGCCATCTAGAGACGTTGAATTATGAGGTGACAAAGCACCAAGCACTCAACGCACCCAGGCCAGTGGCCTGTCGGGCTACAGAACACAAGGCCTCTTTGGGCTGGAGGAGCTCATTCAGAGTGTGGGCTCCTGCCAGCCTCCAGGGGCGGGAATGAACCTCTGCTGTGGGGCGGGGGTGGCTGGGGGGCATGGGCATTTTCTGGACACATCAAAGGTACAAATATTTGGTTGGCTTAAAAGCAAAGGCTGACAAAAGTCTTCAGGCAACCTGTTGGGAACAGGGTTTGCATTCAGACCAACTGTGCCCCCACAAACGCTCCCACCTTCAAACATTTCTCTGAAAGGGGCCTGTGTTACCATGCCCTCAGCCGTGTTCGGGAAAGCAGGAGAAAAGGAGACTGCAGGGTGTCTGATAGTCTCTGACAAACAATGTGTGCATAACAGCAGCCCACTGCCCTCCCGTATCTTGAAAATGGATAAAATAGTGGCAATGCTGACTTAGGGCCAAGAAACACCAGAAGGTTCTGTTCGACCTTCAGATCCTGCTAACCGGGCAGCTAACACTGTTTTCTGAGTTGGCTTCCCAGTTTTCCAGGAAACAAGGACGTGCAGAAGCTGAGCACCCTGCCCTGGCAGCGGGACCCAGGCCCGAGGACTGCCAGGACGCGCCCCAGAGGGCAACTGCCGGACCAATCGCTTAGGTTTTGGTCTCTGAAACCCTTGCCATGACTGCCGCACGAAGGGCTTACGACCTGAGTCGCTGTCAACATTTACTTGGTCCTCATCCACTGACCTGGGAGAGGCCACGTGGGATAGTGGGGGAGCACTGGACAGGGAGTCAGGGGGTCCCACAGTTGCTGTGTGACCCTGGGTGAGTCTTTTCCCCTCCCCGAGCCTCAGCTTCCTCATCTGGAAAATTAAGAGGGGACCAAGAGGCCCTAAAAGCCTCCTCTGGACACAGCTGTCTGCACTCTGGCCAAAGCCAGGGAGATCTGTGCAAATGACGCTGAGCTGAACTCATCACTGGAGGTTTTCATAACACAAGGATTATTTGTGCTAACAGGAAACTCGGCTCCCAGAGCCGAGGCAGTCTGCAAAGATTACTGTTATTGTTGTCATCCGAGGCATTGTTGTTTCTTCTCAGGCTCTGAAAGCAGGGCAAGGCCTACCTGCTGAAAACGGAATGCCAGGGCCGGCAGATGTCTTGGAAACGTCCCATGGCACGAATCTTCTGGGTCCCCTCCAAAAGCCCACCCTCCAGTCCTCTGCCTCACTGAGCATAGGAGGCAGAGGAAAGGTAAGCACAGCCCCCACCACGCTCAGCAGCCCGGAGGCCGCCCTCCCTCCAGCCAGCCTGAGGATGCCGGGGAAGGAAAATAACACCAGCCCCCAGACCAGCCCTCACTGGCTCTGCTCAGGAGGAACAGCAGTGAGGTGATGTCTGGCTTTTATTCCGTATCATAAATAAGTTATTAGTTCAAGGCAGACAGCACGGCCCAGCTGTGGGGAGACCGGGGAGGTGAAACTCTGCAAGAGCAGACCACCTTGAGGACCAGAAAACTACCCAGGACCCAGACCCTGCACGTCCCCTCAGACAGCGAGGGGCCCTGACGGGACAGGGCCTTCTGGGAAGCAAGAAGAGCACTGAACAGGTGACCGGAGGTCTGGAAACAAACCTACTGTGGATCCTGCCTCAGTCTCCATATTTATTCCAAGAGATCAATGATCATGATAAAGCTACCATATATTGCTCTAGGCACGAGGGCAGCATGCTTGATTTCTAATGAATAGAACCACCAGGTAGGATACCCACTTTACAGGTGTGGAAACTGAGGCCCGAGAGGTCAAGTGACTTGCCCAGAGTCCGTGTGGGAGAACGCCTGCAAGGATGGCTGCAGTCCTCCTGGCCCTGTCCACATGCCTCTTTGCAGTGAGACTCCGCCACCCCTGGCCTCCAGAGGTGGCCTCCATTCCCCTGCTCCAGGAGAATCTAGTCTGGCCTGGTGGCTCACTTTGACCCACAGAACACACCGAAGCAACGTCAGGCAACTTGCCAGACCAGGCCTGGAGAGGTCCTGTGGCTTCGGACCGCACACCCCCTGCCACGGCTGTGCGAGAGGCCTGTCTTGCCCCGCGGACGGAGAGCGCGGGGCTGCCTGGGCAGCGCTGATGCCGGATGTGGGAATGGGGCCCGCTCGGGCCTTCCAGGCCAGCCCCCCCTCCAGCTGCATGCAGCCGCAGGGGAGCCCAGGAACAAGAGCAGAGGAACCACCTGGCCAACCTACAGCAGTGAGAGAGAACGTGTGGTCACTGTACGTGCGTCCGCTTGAGGCCAGTCTGTCACCAGGCCGTGGGGAAGCGGTCCGGCCTCTCGGTTTCCCCATGTGGTATCGCTCCCCAGCCACACCTGGGCTGCCCGGCTCCTGGGCTGTGGCTGAGGTCCAGGCACCCCGTGCTGACCACTGCCTCCGCCCCCGCGGCCCCCAGGCCCCCACGGCCAGCACCCAGGAAGGGCCACTCCCCAGCTGAAGGTCCGCGGTTGGCCTGGGGAGGCACGCCGTGAGGAGTTCCCTCTCCCCCGAAAGAGACCCTCTCCTGTTTTCATTCTACAAGCAGGAATTCTAAAGCACAGACCCAGGGTTTCCCCAGGGAGCGAGCCTGGTAAAGCAGGTGGTGCCCTCAGACGGGTCGGGGGCTCCGGAGATAGAAAGGACGGGGCGGTCGAGAGCAGGGAGGCAGTCAGGCCTCGGCTCACACACCCACTCAGGCCCCTGGGGCATGGCTGCGAGGACCACACGCTGGGGATGCGGACTCAGGGGACAGTGTGCCGCCGTGGACTGGCCTGTCTGCCAGGGGTGAGGAGAGGCAAATGTAAGCTTTATGCCACCTTAGAGGCAAACCCTCTACCTTCCCTCACCGGGTCAGCTCACCCAGCAGCCACTGGGTCCTGCCCCGAGGCAGGCCCTGTGCCAGGGTTCTAAGGACACACAGGTGACTAAGCTCAGACCCCACCCTTTGCGAACCCAGCGGGACTGTTTCCGGTGAGAAGGCAAACTGGGCCGGGAGCAGGGTGCAGCCTGAGAGAAACTAACAGGCCTGGTGGGGTCAGGACGGGGATGAGCTCTGGCTGCCTAGCTGAAAGCCCAGGGACCTCTCTAGTGGGGTTCGGGGGGCAGTTAAGCAGACTAAGGGATGCTCTTGACTTCTTTCCCATCACCCAGCCCCTGAGACCCAGCAGACGCAACCCGTAAGCGCCCACCATTCCACAGCAAGAGCTGAAGCACTTCCAGTACTGTGCTAATAAGCCCCTTGCACGCAGGACAACTCTACGGAGTGACCTCTGTTACAATCCCGCTACACGGACGAGGAAACCGAGGCCCAGAGAGGCCCAGTAATTGTCCAAGGCCACACAGCATGTAAAAGCTGGAGCTGGGATGTCAGCCCAGGTCATCTGGTTGCAGGAGCCATCCTGTCACCCCCTCACCAACTGCCCTGCTGGCGACCCAAGGCCTCTAGCTAATTGCCCTGCTGTGCTGGGCCCACACACTGTCTTACCGAATAGAACACTTTGCTTCAAAATCGTTATCGCTAATTTCTCCTTCAAATACTCAAAAATCTTGTGAAGCCAGGCTGGCCCTCACTTTATTTTTATTTTTTTTTAAGATTTTATTTATTTATTTGACAGAGAGACCGCCAGCGAGAGAGGGAACACAAGCAGGGGGCGTGGGAGAGGAAGAAGCAGGCTCCCAGCAGAGCAGGGAGCCCGATGCGGGACTCGATCCCAGGACTCCGGGATCACGCCCTGAGCCGAAGGCAGATGCTTAAGGACTGAGCCACCCAGGCGCCCCGGCCCTCCCTTTAAACAGGGCACAATCCCACCTCCTGTACTATACCTGGACTTTTCTCTTTCTCCTGGGACTCCCTGCTCCTGGAGGGCCCTGAAGGCACAGCCGCCTGTGCTGCGTGAGCCCCAGCCTGTGCTCCGTGCTTAGATCAATGAGAAGATGTAAGCCAGTCTCCGGCTTCTGGGAACCAGGTGGCCGAGACGGGGGATGTAGCAGGCGGAGGGAAGGGGACGGCATGGTGGGAGGTGCGAACACCATGAACAAAGGTGGGGGGCTGCAGAGTCAGGTATGAACACATCAGCTCGGCTGGGGTGGGGGTGGGGGTCTGCAGACAGAAGCCACTTTCCAGGCTGGGGAGGCAGGGGGAGCAAGGAGGTGAGGCCAGACCACTTCTGTCCCTCCCAGGGCTGTCAGCACACCTGGGTGAGGGCAGGCGACCCACAGGACACGAGGTATGGAGACAGACCAGCTGGGCGGCTGGAGGAGGGCACCTCTGGAATTCTGAGCCTCACACCCCACATCCCCAGGGCAGGGGTGGATGGCAGGGTAGAGCCGGGGGCTTCCCAAGGAGCTGCCGTGTCAGCCCACCCCCCCCCCAGCTGGCAAGAAGAGGTGCTGACAGGAACACCGGTGAGCCAGAGGCCAGTCTGTGACACCAACGCGCTATAGCCTCTTACCCCGGTACGAATGTACCTCGAGCTTACAAACCTCCCGTGGCTCCCTATGGCCATAGGGGCAAGTCTAAGCTCCACGGGGAGGCAGGGATCTTCCAACCGACATTTTCACTGCTCCCCCTCTCCCATGGAGAGCCGGGATGGCTCACCATTTCCCGAATCTGGGGAAGACACAGGATTTCCTTCCCTGCAGAATGCCTCCAGTTTCTCCCTCTTGGCTTTGAGAACTCCTATTATGGCTTTAAAACGTGGCCCAAATATCCTCACCCCTAGGAAGCCTTCCCTGAGCGCCTCTCCTTCTCAATGTTCACCTCCAGGCCACCCACCGAGGGCATTCTGCGTCCCTGCATTCCCACAAAACGCTGAGGCTCAGTGCGGTCTGTCTTGTTTCACTCCGTCCACGGCACAGATCTTCCTTCTCTTTCAGCTGTGGGCTTCTGGCGAGGGAGACAGGGTTGAGTTTCATCCCTGCACCCCCAGGACCTGGTCAAGGGCGGGGCTCTGGGCAGGGGCCCGCGGAGTGTTAACATAGTGCTCCCCTGGGCCTCTCAGTATCCCTGTGCTGGAGGGCACGTGGGGTTATCTCAGATGGGCCGTGATGTTCACACTTCCACGCGCTGAGCAAGCGCCAATGCGCTGATCGTACAGAGAAGGTTGCCAAAGCAGGGGGAAGGCAGGGCTTGGCCAACCCGGGGACCAGAGATGGCCTCAGAACCTTCCAGAAAACACGGCTAATCTACATACTGTTGCAATACGACTGACTCTAACCATATTGACAGTGTTTTCCACTATTCTTTATAATTACTGTAGGAATTACTGTAGAGAAGTAATAAACGTTACTATCAAGAACCACTGAAATAAACTCCTTTTTTGAGACCCCGCCATATACCAGAGACTGCACTTTTTTCTACATTATCTTATTTAATCCTCTGGACAGTCCTACAGGTGTCTGCTCCTCCCGCCCTCCTTAAAGATGAGGAACCGAAGCACAGAGGGATTTAGAAACTCACTCAAGGTCACGACCTTGCTCTAGTCTGGACCAGAGCAAAGAGACCCCACACTTCCCGCCACGCTAGACTGTGTCCTTATAATTACTACAAACCTCCAGTCCTTTCTGCTGGCCAGCCACATTCTGTAACAGCTTTACTGAAATGTAATTCATATACCATACAATTCACCCATTTAAAGTGTAGAATTGAATGGTACTTAGTATACGTGCAGAGCACAGAGCCATGCAAGCACCACCACCATCCATTCTGGAACATTTCATCACCACCCATAATGAAACCCCAGCTCTTGTCACCATCCATCCCCACGTGCCCCTTCCCCCACTGTAATCCCATTCTAAAGACAAAGGACTGAGGCTCAGAGAGCTGCTGGGATTTGTACATCAGGCAGGGGTAAGAAGGGGACTCGGCCCCCCGCCCCTCCACACACAGCCTGCCAGGGGTCTACTCTGTAACCCGTTAAATATGCGTGATCTGCAGAGAGTGGAAAACGGAACCAGATGGTGACAAAGCTTACACGTGCCTTGCTTCCACACCAGGCCTGTGACTCACAGAGTCGCTGAAGGCAAAGGGGGGGTGGGTGCACAGCACAGCCAAGTCCCCAGTGTCCCAGTGCAAGGGCAGCAAGGCCCGGGACCCCGAGAGGCAGAGACAGCAATGGGGGGGAGGAGCCTTTTAGTCTGGGTTCTAGATGGTATGTGGGGTCCCCACTCTGCTGACCCCATTCCTATATCCCACAATCCCTCCTGGATCCACAAAGCACTGGCCCTGACCCCAAGCCTCCATGTTCCTCTCAGGAATTCAGAGCCATAATCGCCAACAGGGGGGGTCTGTTCAGCACTTGGCCCCCAGCCAGAGGGGTCCTGAGGCGACCCAGGCCCTCCCAGCCCACAGGCCCTCAGAGGCTGGCCAGAGGCTGGTCACAGGGGTGTTGGGAGAACCACTGCATTGATTGGCTGGGCTCCCTGACAAAGGCTTCGGGTTGCTACTGCTGCCTGGGAACATTCCCAGTCGGGGACCCTGGGGTCTGACAGCTGTCCCCGGTGCCAGGGGAAACACTCTGCAGGTAGAACATGGCCTCCCCACATCCCTTCTTCCCTTCCCCCAAAATTCTCAAGCCCGCCTGGGTCAGTCAGTCATTCTCTCTGCTGGCCAGAAGCCCAGCACTTTCTCTCATGTTTATAATGTTTGACCAGTCTTGAGCCAATGCCACCTCCTTCAGGGAGCCTTCCTAGATGCCCTAACCAAAAAATTGGTCCTTCTGCTGCTGCTTTACCCAAGATTGTCATTTGTCTGCTTTTATGTCTGGGTCCTCATTACCCTACAAACTCATCCAGGCGAGAGGTCCTGGCTTCCTCATTCCTAGGTCCTTCCTGACCCCCTGCCCACTGCTATGCCACACCAAGCCCTCCGGAAGAGCAGGTGGGAAGTGAGGGGAGGTACCCATTCCTCAGTTTTAGTAGGAATTAACCACAGCGCAAAGAACCCTCCCAGTGTCCGTCCCAGGGGCCCAGGACTGAGCGACTCTATGGCATGGCAGCAGCGGATGGGAGGGCAGTGATCACCGCTACCCCCCACTGCAGAGTCCAGTTGGAAATGAGGGTCAAGCCGTCAGTTTAGACATCACACTTTTCACCAGAGCCGCTAAGATCCAAATGGCTGCAGTCTGTCCACACAAAGGGGTCTTTGTTCAAGACCTTCTCAAATTGGGAGGTTTGCCTGGCCATGAGGGCCAAGCTCAGGGCTGGAGTCTTTCCTCCCTGTACCTGCAATGCAGCCCCGTCCTGCCCAGAGCAGATCCCAGGACCGGCCAGCGAGGGAGGCGTCAACTATAGGTTTAGAGACGTCGGGCTTCAAACTTCTTCTGCAAGGCCTGTCCCGTGTCACAAAGCACCAATGCCAGAGCCGGAAGGGGCTCTAAGCCCATCCATTCCAGCCTCGGAGATGCACCCAAGAGGCAAGGGAGCCCAGAGAAGGAAGGCAGCTTGCTCAGGGTCACACAGCCCTGGGCCTCCAACTCCCAGATACTAGGCTGCCCCATTCCCCACTCTGGGCCCCCTCCCCTATCCTGCCCTTCCCTCAAGGTCAGGACAAGGCCCACCTTCCCAGTGTGTTTCCTGGGATCCCCTCCCCCGTTCCATCCAGCATGGTGATGCCCTCTCACTCTCTCTTCCCTCTCCCCAGAATGCCCTCCCTGCCTTCCCTGCCCTCTGGCCCCAGCAAACTTCTGCTCATCCTTCAAGATGTCACCTTTTCTGGCACCAAAGACAACAATCACTCCCATCGACTGAGTACCATCCCCGCCAGGCTCTGGAAAACCAACAAGTGAATGCTGAAACCACTGAAAGGGTCTCTCCTGCTTGACACCCAAGTTCCTTGAGGGCAGGGACGGAGTCTCTGCAGAGCAAGGTAATGACAACATCTGCATACACACCACATATGACTGAAGGGCTTTACCAACTATTCGGTCCTGTGGGACAGAAGCTGTCTGCACGATCTTCAGCTCTCCCCGCCGCGCTGTTTCCTTGTCTACACAATGAGCGAAGTTAAGGAATGAGCGAGACCCAGGGTGGGCTGGGCCTGGGCGGCAGGAAAGACTCCCTGTGGCTACTATTCTATGAGTCCCTTTCATTTTCTTACATGTCCCTGAGGACTTGCCCATGGCCAGTGGTCAATACAGAGTTTCTTGGAAGGAATGACTTTGGGACGTAAGATGCCAAGGAAGATGCGGGTTAAAATCCAAAGACCACATACAGATACAGCGCTAGATCTCATCGGAGACGCTGCACTGTGGCCTCGAGTCCAAAGGTGGCTCAGGTGGGTCACTGCGAACAGCCCCTTGCCCTCAGGGGACACAGGTAGCTTTCTGGAATGGCCTGGAAACGAGGAGATCCCTGCCCTGGGGAGGCCTCTGCTCTGGGCTGTGGCTGGGGACTGGCTCAGAAAACAGCCAAAGGCAGAAGCGGTGGCCTGGTGGCAAGCAAGGACCGTGGACGGTTACTTAGCGATGCTGTTGATCACGCACTGACATCTTTGTCAGGCCCCTCCCATACTTTGACGGAGGGAGCGGAAGAAGTGGGAGCCACAGCCCGGTCACGGGATGGCCAGCAGCGTCCTCGGCTGAGGGCTATAGGAGTTCACCATGCGATGCACCAAGCCTCCGGTCTGCTCCAGCACTTTCCATCACTCCCTCTGCACGGACACGGCGTCCCCGGGCGACTGCAAGCATCTCTTTGGATTTCCAAGCCAAACTGTGGCCACAGCACAGCCAGCAGGCTTCTGCTAGCAAACCAGTGATCCAGGGCGGGTGGCAGGCAAGGCTCGCCCTGGCGTCAGGACAAGGCCTCAGCCTTCGGCAGCCGTCCTCAAACCTGGGCTTCACAAAGTCGGCCTCGCAGAACCCTTGCGTGCCAGGTAATTCTAGCATCCGCTCAGCCTTGAGAACCAACCACTGCCCAGACCCTGCCTCTCAAGGTGGGGGGAGGGGGGCGCCATCACAACCAATGTGGACAAAAGCCGGTTCTTTGGAAAGCAAAAAGTGTGCTCTTTTCATATCTATATCGAGCACAGGTACACATACGATGTATAAACAGGTGTGCAGCACATCTGCGGTATTAAAACTTCACGGAGGAGGGCAGTTAGAGGGGAAAAAACGACTAAAAAGACTATTTAAGGGAGTGATAATGAAAAAAAGATGAAGACTGGTCCAGACAAGGACCATGTGACGTTCAGCAGGACAACACCTCGCATGGATGGGAAGACAGTGAGGAGTGTTCCCAGCCCTGCTAGGGAAGAAAGATCCCCTTTCCCATCCCCCCCCCAATCTGACTCATCCCTCACTTCAAGTGAAAGGGCAGAACAAGGGAGTCCTTTCCTGGGACACATCAGCTCCTACCTGACAACGTGGAGGCCACAGAAAGAAGGCCCACCAGGGCCCTGGGCCTGCCACACAGGCTCACAAAGGCCTGACCCACGGGGGATGGAGTTGAACCCCAGTGCGAGTCAAGCCTCAGACAGGGGCCACTGGTGGCTCTCTGGTTGGCCATAGGGAGCCAGATAGCAGGGCGTTCTGAGCTTGGGAGGAGGGACAGGTCCTGAGAAAGGGAGCTCCCAGAGCAGGGCACTGCGGAAGAGCAGGAAGACTTCAGGACCAAAGACAGTGGGGGATGAGAAAGGACATAACAATAACAAATCGTAACAGCTGCTAATGCCACCAGAGCCTTGATCCCGAGCCAGGCAGGTGCAGACCACCGACCGTGCTGCCAAGTAAGGTGGTCCCGTCATCATCACTACCGTGTCGGCTCTGTGAGGGCAAAGGACCATGTGCATCCCTGGCCCTCCCGTATCCCCTGGAGCTGAACAGTGCCGGGCATAGGGGACACACACAGTAAATACGTGCATTATGAATAAATCCTCACTTCACACATAAGGGAAAGCAGTGCAGAGAAGGTGAGTCACTTCTCCAAAGCCTCAAGGCCAGTGAGTGGCACAGCCAGGATTCAATCCCAGCAGAGCCCGCCTTCCTTCCACCCTCGCCCCCACCCCCCCTCCATGCATGTCTGGGCTAGGCAAGCTGGAGTCCCAGTGCGTCCACGGACGGTGAGGGAATGAATAAAGCACCAGCCACACCAGGCCCTGCACACCCGCTGGAGTGGGAACCTGGTGGCCAGCAGGACATACAGAGCTCTCTGGAGGCAGGGAAGCCCGCGACTTGGCCCAAACCGTACACTGTGCCCATAGGAATCCCAAACACAGGGGAGCCAAGGAGAAAATCATGTCAGACTGGCTCAGGTAGCCTGGGGCGGGGGGAAAAGCGGCTCGATGAAGGCCTTGTCCCTTACCAATCCGTCGCAGTTGCTGATGGCGACAGCTGCCCCTGGCATGCCCGTGACGTCCCCGGTGTAGACACACTCCCGCCGCAGGGGCTGTCGGAATAGCTCCCGAAAATCCTCCTGCCATTCCACCGAGGCTCCGGGCACCACCAGCCGTCGGTTGGGCCGCAGGCGCAAATGTAGTTCCTCCCCAAAAACTGTGACATTGAAGTAGAGGGAGGGGCGCCCCACCCGGCCAGGCTGCAGGGTGGCCCCGTCCAGGTCCAGGAGGCTGCGGGCCACCCGGAGGTGACCCGAGGGCGACTGCGGTGCGGGTGGTCCCTCCGCTACTGCACTCCCTGCGGAGGCTGCTGCCGGCCCAGACAGCACGTGGGAGAGGAAGCGTCCCCGAAAATCCGTGCTGCATGGCACTGTCACACCATAGTCACGGAGCTTTCCAGAGAGACGCGGTTCTGCTGGAATAAACAAGGAGTTATATCAACATAGTCTGTGCAAAGGTAAGGGGAGACGGGCAATCTCACGGGGGCAGGGAGGGGCTCTGCAACTCTGAGCATTGCCTTGGAGGGCCCCTTAGCCCAAGTTCATCCAAGACTCATCCAGGGCTTCCTGGGCCTCTGGGTCTCTGGGTCCCTGCACTTGGATGAACAGCGTTCAAGTACTCTGTGGACGCAACTTGCTCCCTGTAGTCCCCAGGGACTGTTAAACCTAACAGAAGAAAAGAATGATGCCAGAGTCCCCTCTGTCACTCTAGCAAGGAGCCTTCCAGCTTTGGGCACCCTCGAGGAATGGGCTGAGATTCCCCGAAAGCCCCCAGGGCAAAGAGACGGATATAGCAGAATCTGCCCCAACTCCCCCGGGCATGCTGAAGTCACCGCCAGGCCTGGGGTACGGCCCTCCTCCTCACCAAGCTCCCTGAATACAGCTGGCAAAACAAACACACCTAGAAACCCAGGGGATCCTGGGCACGTGGCAGGGAAAAGGAGGAGCTGGAGAGGGGAGGGAGGGAATACAGGTTCTATATTTTTCCAAGTTTAGAAAGAAAACTTTTTACAGTAAACAGAGGCTGCTGAGATTTCTACATGGACCAGCACCAAGCCCGGTAAATACAGATCTTCAAAAATAAAAGGAGACGCACGGGGTGACCTGCCCACTCGGACTGAATTAAGTGTGAGGTCATGGCCCCATGCTCCAGGCCGCATGCCAGCAGCGAGGTCCTCGCACAGCTCTCCCCGAGCCCAGCCAGGCCCAGCAGGAATGACAGCTCGCTGGCTTCCAGGCTCAGTGATTCAGGGACTGGAGTTTGGAGGGATTTTCATTTCCGCATGGCTCTATCTCTTGCCTCCTTGGGCCCTTTCACGCCACTGATGAAGCCTAGAAAACAAGGTCCCCTGAAAACCCCCCATGCCCAAGGCAGTTCGTACTGACACTCCTCTGGTTTTACCCATTAAGACCCCCAAGATTTCTGCTAGAGAGAGCCCCACTTCAGTACCTGAACAGAGCTCACAGACAAACAAGCAGGCACCCTGCCAGGAAAGGCCCGGAGCCCCCTCCCCACGCTCAGAGCCACAGCAGGTGAGTGCGCAGGGTGTGTGAGAGGGAGGGTGTCTGCACAGAGCCTGAGAATGCTGGAGGACAGGGCCGTGCGTGTGTTTCCAAGCCCGAGTGTTAGTGCCAGGTGCTCCCTGGGGTGTGGGGAAACCACCTGCCAGCCTGATTCTGTGAGGATAAGACAGACACCCAAGTCGGAGAGGGAAAAGACACTGAAAGTGAAAGGCACACAGGGCAGAGACAGACCAACGGGGTAGGTGGGTGTGTGTGTGTAAGAGAAAGAATGAAAACGAGAGAGAACGAAATACAGAGACAAAGACCAATATACAGCCCCCTCAGAAGAGACTCCATATGCCCCAAACCTCTCCCAGGGTCTCTCTCCACCTCTTGTGCCAGAAAGGAAGAGCACTCCCGGGTCAGCGCTGGGGACACAGGAGAAGAAACGAGCTCAAGCCCAGGGCGCGCACCGCCTCCCACTCGCTCTAATGCTGCAGGGCTCCTCGCGCTCCCTGGGGCCAGCCTGAGTCTCGAGCACCCGGGGCCCCTCGCGCCCCCGCGCGCCCGACCTGCACGCACCTGGGGTCCGGCTGCCCACGGCGGCACAGAGCGCACAGTGCAGGGGCAGCAGGCAGGACAGCAGCGCGCGGAGCCAAGCCATGTGGCCGCGCGCGGACGCGGGCCGGAGGGCGCCCGAGCCCCCGGCTCCGGGCTGCCGGCGATGCTGGAGCCGCGCCCCGGAC